>NC_068988.1:7279263-7282685 GCF_001194135.2 Octopus bimaculoides
ATATATATATATATATATAATCGAAAATTATCGAGACTGGAGCTATAAAAAGAAAACTACGACACGCATTAATTCAGCTTTTTAATCTCCTTCGATGTATTCACTTTCTGAAACCACCTCCATGCTATGGTAACGATGCTGAATCACGCAGCGTGAAGCTCCTTGGCTCGTATTAACCTCTAATTTTGTCGCGCATAAATGCTGAGTTATCACGCTGTCGCTCAATTCCGTTGTTTCTAGCAATGCTTAGAAGACGCCGACCTCTCCGAGACCGAAGAAAGCACGAATGCTTTGAAGCAATGTGAAGCCTATTTCGACTAAAAGAGCACTATCGCATACACGAGCCTGTTCCACCTGGTCAAACAGTATACAAGAAGTACTACAGTGATGCTTTTGTACAATGCTGTTGTTCGTCGCAAAATAACAGAATTGCATGCGTCCGGTGAGGGGCAACTTCACCATGAGAGCGCACCTACCAATCCACCACAGCTTTTACGGCAGTTTTTGGCCAAGGACAATATTCTTCAGGTCCAACAAACACCATATTCCTCAGATGTCAACCTTTGCGACTTTTCCTCTTTCCAAAATTAAAATCCCACTTGAAAGAAACAAGATTTCAAAGACGTCGAGTAAATCCATGAGAATATGATAGAGTAGCTGTTCACTAACTCCCAAAAGGAGTTTCCGGGAATGCTTCGAATAGAAACGACGCTGGATAAAGTGCATGGCTTCTAAATGTGATTATTTCGAAGGAGATTAAATGATTAAATGTTGAATTGACATGTGTAGTAATTTTCGTTTTACAGCACCAGCCCCGACACTTTTTTAATCAGACATTTATGGGGATCAAATGCTTGTGGTGTACATTAGCTCACCCATCTATCAAATCGGCGTTGTCTGAACAGATGCACACGTATACAATGCCTCAGGTGTTGAAGTTATCGCACAGTAATGTCCTGTTGAAGCGCTTTGCTCAAGAATACAACACACCACTCGGACAGGAATTGAAACCACTCTCTCGCGATCGCCAGTGGAACATCCTAACTACTAGACCATGTGCCATCTGCGCCTACATATATGCATGCTTATGTGTATAAACTCTTCGCTTTTTATATACCTGCACCGACACACATATTTGTGAGTGTGTATAAATGTGTACATGTGTGTATTTATTTATATATCACAAAATATATTCACATATGTGTACTCAAGTCTGAATGAAAAAAGAAAAAAACAATCGTGTGCATGACGTATGCATAATAAGTGCTTGACGTGTACATGACGTGTGTATCACATGTTGAGGCGCACATCTATAACATTTACCATATGTTTCCTTGCGTTTTTATATATTTGTGTCCAACAAAAACATCCCGCAGGTAAACATGGCTATATTAACTCCACTCACCACCAATCACACATATATATACATACATACACACACACACATACATACATCTATATGTATGTGTATGTATGTGTATGTGTGTTACAGTGTAATATAAAATAGATAATATATATTCATACATGTATATATTCTTACCGTACAAAAATACATTCATCTATGAATGTATCTGGGTATTTATCTATCTATATATATATATCTATATAAATGCGAACACACGAATACACAGCTTTGCATTTGGCAGGTTTCTTGTTTTGATAGACAGGAAGGAAATCTATGAATAACTACGAATTCTAAATCAAACAAGACTGTACAATCGATAGACTCCGGCGATGCTTCTTCAAGACAATGTTTCTGCACTCAAAGAGAGATATCGTTTCTAGAAATGATCGTCGTTGTTGAATACATCATCATCAATAGTCATACGCATTTAAGATTTTGCTTAAAGATGAGAGATTGATACTATGGTTGAAGACAATCTTTCTGCACACAAAGAGAAATATCAATAAAATCCTACCGAAACAGCTGTAGTAAATTTTAAACACCATTTGTGTTATTCTTTATATATATATATATATATATGTATGTATGTATGTATGTATGTATGTATATATATATATATATATATATATATATATGTATATGTATATATATATATATGTGTGTGTGTGTGTATATATATACTCTCTTTTACTTGTTTCAGTCATTTGACTGCAGCCATGCTGGAGCACCGCCTTCAGTCGAGCAAATCGACCCCATGACTTATGCTTTGGATGCGTAGTACTTATTATTCTATCGGTTTCTTTTGCCGAACCGCTAAGTTACGGGGACGTAAACACACCACCATCGGTTGTCAAGCGATGTTGGGGGGGGGGACAAACATATACACACGCATACATATATATAGATATATACATATATACGACGGGCTTCTTTCAGTTTCATTCTACCAAATCCACTCACAAGGCTTTGGTCGGCCCGAGGCTATAGTTGAAGACACTTGCCCAAGGTGCCACGCAGTGGGACTGAACCCGGAACCATGTGGTTGGTAAGCAAGCTACTTACCACACAGCCACCCCTGCGCCTATACATAAGGGTACATGCATAAAATAAAATATACAAATCTGCATATGCACTG
This sequence comes from Octopus bimaculoides, assembly GCF_001194135.2. Taxonomy (NCBI): domain Eukaryota; kingdom Metazoa; phylum Mollusca; class Cephalopoda; order Octopoda; family Octopodidae; genus Octopus; species Octopus bimaculoides. The sequence continues at coordinate 7,281,804 of NC_068988.1, forward strand.
ACTCCAAATACTGCACACATACACACAAACATGCACAAACATACCCTGTTGATGTTGAACCTCCAATGAAGGAGCCTTGGATCGGGGTTTGAAACCGGTTCGCTCTCTATTGGCAAGAAATTTCGATATAAAAATAAATAACTAATCAAAAAAGAAAAAGAAAAGAAAAAAGAGTAACTGAAAAAATGGTCCTCCGCCGGTTACGACGATAAGTGTCTCAGTTGATCCGATCAATGGAACAACCTATTCTTGAAGCTTACGATGCAAGTGGCTGAACACTCCGCAGACACGAACGCCCTCAACGTAGTTCTCAAGGTGTTTAGTGTGACACGGAATGCGACAAGCCTGGTCCTTTGAAATGCAGACACAATTCTGTACTGCATTACTTTGAAGTAACATGTCTTGCTGAAGAACACAACGAGCTGCAATGGAATCGAACTCGCAACGTTACGAGCATGAGCAAAATACTCTAACCTCTAGGCCACTGCACTTTCACAAAACATACATGCACCAACATATTAGTGTTAGTGGACCAACATATTCAATCTAGACATGTAAGGCAACACTGCAACATAAGAACAGTGTGTTTCGGTATATTCTTTTGAAATGCAGTAACACAACACTGTGTGATCTATCTATCCTAATAGCTTTAACATTATTTTACATACAAAACATTTGAAAGTTGTCAAACGAGAAATTAGGCTGCTCTTGCCAAGCTGCAGCGACGATTGTTGAAAAAGCCAGCTTTAAAGTTTTTAAACAGCCGCCGGCGTATCATTAATTACGTAAACAAAACTGAAAGTATTGGTGTTGATTACGGGTTTTTGCGCAAACGCAGATGCTGCGTGTGCGTGTGTGTGTGTGTGTGTGTGTGTGTGTGTG
>NC_068988.1:7283179-7286590 GCF_001194135.2 Octopus bimaculoides
ATATATATATATATATCCATGTGTGTGTGTGTAAAGGTAGATAGATAGATAGATAGATAGATAGATAGATAGATAGATAGATAGATAGATATACACATACGCATGTACTGACATACCCATAAATAGATGACTATAGAATCTGTAACTTAGAAGACAGCCTGACCTGGAGTAGAGACGCCATGTCATTAGTGAAGTCGCAAATGGTGACGAAAGGACTCTAACGAACCCAGCTAGTTGCGTGACCGAACGCCTTTTCAAATAATCGATTTGTTAATTAATTAAATAGTTATCGCGTTGATTAATGATAATCCGACGCCAAAAGGATGAAGGGCAAAGTCAACTTCGGTGGAACTTGAACCCAGAGTGTAAAAACAGGCGAAATGCCGCTAAGCATTAGCGCCTTAGTTAATCAATGCTGCCTCAGTTAATTAATACTACCTTAGTTAATTAATACTGCCTCAGTTAATTAATAAGGGTTTCAAATTTTGGTACAATGCCAACAATTTTGAGGGTGGAGGTAAACCCTTACATCGAACCCAGTATTCAACAGTTAGTTATTTTATCGATACCGTAAAGATAAAAGGTAGATTCGAACTCAGTGGGATTTGAACCCAGATCTTAAAGAGGGTCGAAATACCACTAAGCATTTTGTCCGCTGTGTTAACGATTCTGCCAAGCTTACCGCTTAGTTGATTCATAGCGGTTTCTAATTTTAGCACAAGGTCAGCAACTTCGAGTATGGAGGAAAGTCGATTACGTCTACTCTAGTGTTCAGTTAAAACTTATTTTATCGACCCTGAAAGGATATAAGGCAAAGTTGACCTCAGCCGAATTTGAACTCAGAACGTAAAGATGTACGAAACGCCGCTAAGGATTTTGCCCAGCGCGCTAACGATTCTTCCAGCTCGCCACCTTTGTTAGTTGATTACTAAGAACCGCTTGTACTGTAGCCACAAAGCCTGAAGTCTTATAAGAAACGGCTGGTCAGTTACATCGAACTAGGGGTCAAGTTTCTTTCTCTTCTATCTTGAACCAATATGGTACGCCTTGATAGCTCACCTCCACCATTCTATCTCTTTCTTTTCATGGAATCTTTCAGATCATCTCTCTTAATCCGGATCTGTCTGGTAGATCCACTATAGCTTGGTTAGCGTACTGAAGTGTCCACTTTGCAGTCCAGCGTAGAGATTTGTCGGTTGAGGACATTGTGGAGAGAAAGAGAGACAGAGAGAGGAAAGAGATAGATAGAGAGAGAGAGGGAGTGAGAGAGAGAGAGACTAAGCATCCTTCAATAACAATTTGGCTAACTGTAACGACAGCATCAACATGTTTAGGAACAATACCATCATAACAACAACATCAAAATGAACAATACAGGAACTGCAACAATAACAATAGGAAAGGCAACAGGAACAGAATCAAGAATGACAGCAACAACAACTACAACAACAACAGCAGCAATATCAATGGGAACCAAAACAACAATTTTATCAGTAAGATTAACATCACCGGAAACAATAATTGTTGTTGTTGTTGTTGGCACTCCGTCGCTTGCGACGTCGAGGGTTCCAGTTGATCCGATCAACGGAACAGCCTGCTCGTGAAATTAACGTACAAGTGGCTGAGCACTCCACAGACACGTGTACCCTTAACGTAGTTCTCGGAGATATTCAGCGTGACACAGAGTGTGACAAGGCTGGCCCTTTGAATTACAGGCACAACAGAAACAGGAAGAAAGAATGAGAGAAAGTTGTGGTGGAAGAGTACAGCAGAGTTCGCCACCATCCCCTGCCGGAGCCTCGTGGAGCTTTAGGTGTTTTCGCTCAATAAACACTCACAACGTCCGGTCTGGGAATCGAAACCGCCTCCACGAAAACAATAATAGTAATAGCTATATAACACATCATAAGGAATAAAAATAACAACAAAACGAAAACAAATGGCACTTCGTCGGTTACGACGAGGAGTGCTCTAGTTCAGTGGTTCCCAAACTTTTTCGGGCTGTCGCCCCTTTGACACCCAGGTCACATTCCTTGCGCCCCCACCCCAACTAACCATCACAAACATGGACCTCTTTCTGAGGCAAATTCAAAGCAACTGTATTTCACAAATATAACTAATAATCTAATGAACCCATTATTTTGTTGTTTTTACATAAATCGCTCCCCCATTATCACCCCACTTTTCTTCAACACCCCCATGGAACTTCCCACTCCCCCCCCCCCGGGGGGACAATACAGTCCACTTTGAGAACCAACGCTCTAGTTGATGCGACGAAGGAAACAGCCTTTTCGTGAAATTAGCGTGTAAGTGGCTGAGTACTCCACACACAGGCGCACCCTTTACGTAGATCTTAGGGAGAATGAACCTGACACAGAATGTGACAAGGCTGGTCCCTTTAAATTACGGGTAGAGCTTATTTTTGCCAGTTGAGTGGACTGGAGCAACATAGAACATAATGTCTCCCTCAAGAACACAGCGCACTGCCGGGAATCGAACGCATGATCTTACGACCGTGGGCCGATTACACGTAACCACTAAGCCACGCGCCCTCACAGTAGATACAACAGGAATTATAACAACAACAACAACAGCAACATCAACAGCAGGAAGAAAAACAACAAGCATACAAACATGAACAATGACAACAAACAGGAACGCTGACAAGTGCAACATCAACAACAACAACAACAGGAAAACAGGAACAACAATAAGTGGAACAACAACAAAAACAAAGAGCCAAGCAGGAAATAGAGAAACTAACCAATCAGATTTTATCATCAACGTATTTTCAAGGCTGATCACGCCGGACCAAATACTTAGCGGCATTTCGTCAGGATCTTTACGTTCTGAGATCAAATTCTACCAGGGTTTCATGTATTCTTCTCTCCCACTCAGATTTTAAATGTTGCCACAACAGTAATATGTCCATTCTGCTGATAGTTTTCAGGAAATTTTCTATGTCCTCGTGCAGCTGAGGATTGCTCTGCATTTTGCATTTAATGTAATACTCGCATTACTTAAATAAATGGAGTAGCATGAAACGTGTGTACCTTTAAAATCCGTGTTGCATTTCTGGTTATATATATATATATATATACACACGCAAACATGCACACATATATATTGATTACAAGAATTAAAGAGTTACATACACACGCACATAAATAGCGAGACGGCGAGACAGACAGACAGATAGATAGATAGATAGATAGATAGATAGATAGATAGATAGATAGATAGATAGATAGATAGATAGAGATGGAGATAGATAGATAGAGATGGAGAGAGAGAAGGAAAGGAGGAAGAGAGAGAGAAAGAAAACACAGAGTGATGGAGAGATGTTGATGAAGAGAGAGGAACGAGAGATAGAGGGAGACAGAAATATTCGTAAAGGATACACGCAAGCAA
>NC_068988.1:7293258-7299140 GCF_001194135.2 Octopus bimaculoides
AAAAAAAAAAAAGGGCGATCAATAGGGATCGTGTATCACACAGTAATGTTCTCGTGTAAAAGGAGGGGAGGACAGTTTAGGTTTGGCCGTGGAAAGAAAAGCCTGCGGAAAAGACCACGGTAACCTTGATCAATATTCTCATTGAAGAAACTATAACAGTAAGTAACTCTCTTTTGCCTTTTTGTTTTCTTTTTTTTTTCTTGGATTTTTTTTTTTTAATTTTTTTTTTTAGTTCATAGATAGATAGATAGATAGATAGAAAAAGGCGCAGGTGTGATGTAGCTGTGTGGTAAGAAGTTTGCTTCCCAACAACATGGTTTCGGGTTTAATCCCGCAGCGTGTCACCTTAGACAAGTGTGTTGTACTATAGCTTCGTACTGATCAAAACGTTGTCAGTGGATTTCGTAGCCAGTAACTGAAAGACGGCCATCATATGTGTGTGTGTGTGTGTGTGTATATGTGTGTGTGTGTATGTGTGTATGTGTGTGTATGTGTGTGTGTGTGTATATGTGTGTGCGTGTGTGTGTGTGTGTGTGTGTGACTTTGTTTCTGTGTTTGTACCCCACCATCATTTGAAACCGGTGTTGGTGTGTTTATCCCCCGCCATCGATTCAAACCGGTGTGGGTGTTTACATCCCTGAAAACTAGCAGTTTGGGAAAAGTGAGTCCGATAACATAAGTATCAGGCTTTAAAAAAATAAGTACCAGTTTCGATTCGTTCGACTAAAAATTCTACTAGGCAGTGCCCCAGCATGGCCGCAGTCTAATGACTGAAAGAAATAAAAGATAAAAAGATGTACTTCGCCCGTAACGAACTTCAAATATCATTGTTCTTTTAACAAAATCGTCCCCGAAGCAGGTCATCGACTTTAGATTCTGTGTCTCGGACGTCCACAGCTGTGATTCAATGAAGAGCTCATTGTCTTTCGTTAACAATATGATCACTATAAACGATCCATGCATTGCCAAACCTGTTTCCGTAGCCTAGCGCCATATTCTAAATTCTCATGACCATCCAGCCTTCAACAAAATCTACATTATCAGTTCCTTCATTGTCATAAATCCACTTACAAGGTTTTGGTCGGCCCGTGGTTATAGAAGGAAATACTTTCGGAAGTTGCCGCGCAATCGGATTGAACCCGGAACCATGTCGTTGGGAAACAAACTTCTTATAGAAAATAGTTGTGTGCACAATTACATACAAAACTCTAAAAGCAATGAAGTACACACGATAGGGAAAAGATGGGTTCGTTCCAGTCATATTCTCGGGTCGATAAGTCCCCAGTTACCCTCTTCCTCTTCAAATTCGTTAACCTTGTATCTAAATCGGAAATTAACCAGAATTATTATTGCATGTAAACAGAACAACAGCCTTTGAAAATATTTGCACTCATCTCGTTGTGATTTACATTTAGAAAAACAGCAGCCAAAAGCAGAAATTCGACAAACAGTAATGAAGATTAGGTGCGATATATACCACAAGATGATGAAGAAGCAGAAGAAGAAATCAGAATGGAATGCTTCTCCGAGTGAGTGAATTGCTTACCATTATGTGTACGCTAAATGGACCGAATGATCTTCTGTCGCTGTTGACACAGTTTGAGCTGCAATTTATTCAAGATTTCTCAGCAGAGAGCGAAGCAAATTAAAAAAGCTCACAGCAAAACACTGCATGATGTTCATTAAGAGGATATTATGCTCGGTATACGCTGTCACGATTTAGGATTATCTTTGGATGGTTGCCAATTTTTAATGACGACATCAACGAAATTTATGCGGTAATATTTACTGATATTTGACGTTTAAATACAAAGTTTAAATTAATCGTAAGTAAAAAGAGACCCGTGGAAATTACTATTTTGAGGTCCAGAACTCATAGGGCCGATCATTCGGTTTCCATAGCATGCAAGTGGCCGAAATCACAATATCTGCCCTGAACGTCGCAGGGTTACTAATTTACAGCTCATTGGTGAAATGATGTGTTTTACTCAACGACACAACGCAACGTCTGGTTCACGAATCGAAACCACGTTCGGTTCACGAATACAAACCACAATCTCTGTCCATTTGAGAGCGTCAGAGAAAGTTTAGTTAATAATAATACAGAATACAGGTGTTACCTTGTTGAAGGCCCTGTATGACACACTACGATAACAAACGTAGAAAGAAGGTACACCTCTTCGACTTACGACAGAGTTCCATTCCGATTGATAGGTCTGGAAGTCAATCTGGTCGTATGTCGCGTTTAGATTTTTCAACACTATTTCCATTCATGCAAAAGATGCTTGAAAACGACCGAATGAAAGACAATAACAGGCAGTGGATGCCTGGGTCTGAGCAAAGGAGCCTGTGTTGCCAGATGCTGCCATAGTTATCGTACGCGCAGCTGCCCAACGTCCGAAAATCGATTTTGCAGTTATTTATTTATTTATTTATTTATTTATTTATATTTGTATATCTATTTATTTATATATTTATCTATTGTGGTGGTAAGTGCGGATGGTCGTAAATAGCATAGCTCGTAAGTCGAAGAGAAAGTGTATATAAAATCCAATGTAAAAACTAGCATTGCTGGCATCGTTTTGTTGTGGGACAGCAGGACTTGTTTTACACTGAAGATTCCCAAAGAATAAAAATACCTGAAGCTTCCTGGCTGTATGTTAATGTATTACTTAAAATATTGAATTGATGGTAGTCTCTCGTGGTCTGAGAATGATGGTTCTTCAATGACCTGCTGGGCGACCTACACAAATGATTTGTTTATGGTGATCAAATGTCCATGCAGCACTTTAGCTTGCCCCCTCCATCAAATCAATGTTGTCTAAACAGGTGCACGATGTGTCACGCGTCAGGTGTTGAGGTGATCGCAGGGCAACGTGAGGTGAAGTGTTTTGCACAAGAGCACAATGCACTACCCACTCCGGAAATTGAAACCGCGACCTCGTGGTTCTATATATATATATCCTTCCGTAAACTATAATAAATTATTCCGAGTAAAGCTTCTTTTCAGGGAGGAGGATTTCGTCAAATAAGATCAAGGGACTTCAGTGGAGAAATGATAAAGAGCAACAAGCTATCTTTTCTACTCTAGGCACAAGACTCGAAATTTTCGTAGAGGGGCCAGTCGATTACATCGACCCCAGTACGCAACTAGTACTTAATTTATCGACCACGAAAAGATGAAAGGTAAAGTCGACCCCGGCGGAATTTGAACTCAAAACGTAAAGACAGACGAAATACCGCAAAGCATTTCGCCCGGCGTGCTAACGCTTCTGCCAACTCACCGCCTTAAATACTCTTTTCTTCTCTAGACACAAGGCTCGAAATTTGGTGGGAGGTGGCCAGTCGATTAGATCGACTCCAGTACGCAACTAGTATTTAATTCATCGACACCAAAAGGATGAAAGTCAAAATCGCCCTCGGCGGAATTTGAACACAGAACGTAAAGACAGATGAAATACCGCTAAGCATTTCGCCCGGCGTGCTAACGTTTCTGGACTGTCTGAGTCGTTGGACTGCGGCCATGCTTGGGTACCGCCTTGAAGAATTCTACTCGTACGAACCGACTGTAACACTTTACTCTTTTACCCGTTTCAGTCATTTGACTGCGGCTATGCTGGAGCACCGCCTTTAGTCGAAGAAATCGAGCTCAAGAATTATTCTTTGGAAGCGTAGTACTTATTCTATCGGTCTCTTTTGCCGAACCGCCAATTTTCGGAGCCATAAACACACCAACATCAGGTGTCAAGGGATGGTGGGAAGACAAACAGACACAAAGACACGCACACACATCAACACACACACACACACACACACACACGACGGGCTTCTTTCAATATCCGTCTATCAAATCGAGTCAGAAGGTTTTGGTTGGCCTGAGGCTATAATAGAAAACACCTGCCCACGGTGCCACGCAGTGGGACTGAACTTGGAACCATGTGGTTGGGAGGCAAGTCTCTTACCACACAGCCACGCCTGCACTTTTTTTTTATAACCTGATATTTATTCTGTCGGTCATTTTTGCCGAACCACTAGAGTATGGAGACTATAATGCACCAACACATACACACACAAACCCACACATACATACACGCACATACGTTTATGTGTATATATATATATTTCCGTCTACTAAATCCACTCAAAAGGCTTTGGGCGGCCCGAAGCCAAACTAGAAGGCATTTTCCTAAGTTGCTACACAGTGGGACCGAACTCGGAACCATGTGGTTCAGAAGCAAACTTCTTACCTCACAGCCACGTCCATGTGTTTTTTCATGTACAATAGTAACTTATCGAAGTTTAAACTGAGTCATCTAAATCGATTCCATCAAGCCGTGTGAAAGAAAAGTAAGTGCCTCGCAAAGGTCGATTCACGATAAAATAATCGACGGTATCTCTAAATGCTAAGAGCTTGCAAAGTTCAATTATTGATAAAAGAAAAATTCCTACAGTTCCTATCTATAAATGCCCTTACTATGCAATTAAATTCTGATCTGTCGAAATGAAAATTAAATGCTGTTTAATTACCACCAATCTATGCATTACCACGAGTGATATCGGCGCCATTGTCACTATTATTATTATCTCAAGTGTTGACATTGTATATCTGTAAAGTGATACTTAAACAATGCCCTCAGTGGAGTGAGGTACAGCTTTTCCTGGGCCTGGGGATTGAGGGGTGAAGAAAGAGAGAAAGAGAGAGAGAAAGAGAGAGAGATAGAGGAAATAGATCGATCAATCGATAGATAGATAGATAGATAGATAGATAAGAAATGGAGTAAGCCAGATAGGATGAAAGATATGACCCACACAACCAGTAACGCTACGTATGTGGGAAACTGCTGCAAAAATGAAAACTACGATAAGGTTTCGATCTTAACTGTTCAAGGAGTGACTTTTTTGTTTTTGTTTTTGTTTTTCCTCTTTCTGTCTTTCGCCTAAAGACAGAATGATTGAAAAGAAAAGGAAAAAGTCACAAATACAAACAGTATAAGGCATAAACTCATACACACACACAAACACAAGACACACATACACATACTGAAGACGGAATGAGAAGAAAAAACGAGAAGGAAATAAGGAAATAAATTAAAGCAAAAAGGTAAATAATGGACACGTTTACAAAGAGTATAGCAGGCAAACCCACACACACGCAGACAAAACATACAGACACTCACGCGCACGCACGAACACACACACACACACACACACACAGATATAGTGACAAACGCATGCGCAGATGACAAGGATGCACAACAGAGAAAGACAAAATGGAGTAAACAGGACAGGAGAAGACACGTGTGATGGAGAATCACTGAGGAGGTCACAGCATGAGTGACGAATGGTTTCCAGACAAAGGACATAAAGTATGAACAATAATAGAATAAATCTGATGTGAAGGACGTATATACAGCACGTTTGTTTATTTAGCAAACAAAAAAAAAATTACCATCCCCGAATAAAAAAATATATGTTTCAACACGTGATTTCGCATCAAGAATCTTGCAAAACAAAACACGTAAACGTTTATTGAGCTACGTTTTGATGTATGCGTGAATATGTGAGTATGTGAAAGTGTGAAAGTGATGGGGTTCGTCTACTTCTACAGAGGAGTACACAATATTTATGTGTAGCTGTGTTTGTTTTAAATCTCACTGTCTGCGTAGCCATATCTGACCTACTGAACGGCTTTTGTCCCCATTCAAGTTTATGAAGATACTGATAGTCATCAAATTGTTATTAGTAACTAGGCACCGATATTGAATCTTATATGAATATGTATGTAGACACGCACGCACACACACACATATATATGCGCACACACATGTACGTGTATATAATATATATATATATATATATATATATATATATATATATATATA
>NC_068988.1:7300313-7301497 GCF_001194135.2 Octopus bimaculoides
TATATATATATATATATATATATATATATATATATATATATGTACATCATGCTCCAGGATGGCCACTGCCTTAGCGCTGAATCATATAAAAGAATAAGAGAATATACATATAGGCATATACTTATGCTTTATATGTCTATATATACGTGCGCGTACGCACACACACAGATATATACATACATGCATACTTATATCTATACATATACATACACATGTTGTATATGCGTGTATATGTGCGTGTGTGGGCGTGTGTGTGTGTATGTATAACAGTAAGACAATATAAGCGAACAGAAATGAAAAGTCTACAGGATCGCCCCACCTCACCCTTCCTCACCCTTCGCTTTGGAAGCCACCCACCACCACCACCACTACCACCACCTCAGAAAAAGAAGAAATCTAGAGAGAAGAAAAGAAAATATGATAACCGACGTTATTATCTTCTTAATCTGCCAGATATCCGATGACACGAAAAACAGGTGGGCTGATAGCAGTAACAATTCTCAAGAATGCCATTGTTGGGTGCGTAAACGAAGCTCATGTTCCAAACGCTAATTGAGTCTTATTATCTCGAAGCACTTATTTTTGCTAACGTTGGTCTGGTCTGGTTCGGGCCAGAGCCAGGCTTGCCTCGGCTCGGCTTAGATTCGCTTTGTTTTTGTTTGTCTTTAAGCTTTATTATCTTTTTTCTACTCGAGGAACAAGGCCCGAAATTTTTGGGGGGAAGAGGCCAGTCGATTAGGTCGACCTCAGTACGCAATTGGTACTTAGTCTGTCGACCCTGAAAGGATAAAAAGCAAACTCGGCTTCGGTGGAATTTGAACTCAGAACGTAGAGACAGACGAAATACCGCTAAACATTTCGCCCGGCGTGCTAACGTGTCTGCCAGCTCGCCACCTTAAATATGTATATATATCCATTTCTACTCTAGGCACAAGGCCCGAAATTTGGGGAGAGGGGGCCAGTCAATTAGGTCGACAACAGTACGCAACTGGTACTTAGTTTATCGACCCTGTAAGGATGAAAAACAAAGTCGACCTCGGCGGAATTTGAACTGCTGAGAGATTAGTTCTCGGCATGGGGATCCTGCGGGCAGGATCCCGATACGATGACTAAGAATAGGTGGTACCACGTTCTCTTGGCGGGACAGTGGGGTCACCCCAGGCTTTGACTATGTAGAGTCTACC
>NC_068988.1:7304985-7309186 GCF_001194135.2 Octopus bimaculoides
TATTTATCTATTTATTTATTTATTTATTATATCTTTCTCCGTTTTCTTCCTCTGTTTAGACGAACGTTCCTACCTTTTCGGACAAAACCTTTTGTAACTTTCGTCCTGTCTTTGTCCTTACATGGTTTTTAATTGATATTAGCCCTTGTGGCCAATAAATCGAGGTAATTATTATTATTATTATAACAACGAAATCAAAGTGAATTTTTTTTCAAAAAAAAAAAAAACAAGAGAAAGAAAAAGAAACCAAGAACAGAAAGATAAACAAAAGCAAGCAATAAACCTGAACCCACGCCCTCTCCCATTATGCCCATCCCCACTGTAACTTGTTCGTCAACAATCTAGAATTAACAAAGCTTTATTATTAATAACATCAAGTGAAGAAAATATGTACGATTCATACAAAGACCGCAATGCATATAATGTAGATTTCTTTACATACATACATACATTCATACTTATATACATATGTATGTATGTATGTATGTATACACATATTATGTGTATTTACATGTTAAACGAACAAACGAATGGATTTTAAATTTTACGGCAATTGTTTTGCTGAGAACCTTCCTTTAAGATAAGAAACTTTATTTACTAAACGCATAATGTGGAGGCGCGATGGCCCAGTGGTTAGGGCAGTGGACTCGCGGTCTTAGGATTGCGGTTTCGATTCACAGACCTAAAGCTCCTCGAGGCTCCGGCAGAGTGTGGTGGCGAACCCTCATGTATTCTTTCACAACAACTTGTTCTCACTCTTTCTTCCTGTTTCTCTTGTACGTGTATTTCAAAGACGTGCAAGTGGCTGAGCATTCCGCAGACACATTTACCCTTAACGTAGTTCTGGGGGAGATTCAGCGTGGCACCTTGGGCAAGTGTCTTTTACTATAGCCTCGGGCCGAGCAAAGCCTTGTGATTGGATTTGGTAGACGGAAATTAGAAGAAGCTCGTAGTATATGCATATATATATGTATATATATATATATATATATATATATATATATACTTATACAAGATTGAAATAAGTTATCGTTATCTATAAAAATAATGATGTGGCCAGCAAACATAATTCAAATGTGCAAAATATATATTTAAAGTCAGCGTACAATATGTACGTGTTTATTTGAAAGAATAATAAAACTCTCCAAAACCATGTATTTCTCACTATATGTAATCACGCACAGAGAATGTAGCAAATACATTTAGAAAAACGGTTTTTTCCAGTTTGTAAATATACAAATAGGAGGATAGATATCCCAGTATCAATTGATTTCGCTTTCTATTTCGAAGTGACACTTAAAGCACGTCAGTTAGGCTTACTACTTAAACTATTTTTAAAGATATATTTACCCTTCTTATATGCTCATATATCTACACTCACACACGCGCTATGATATTTATATATAGCCATAGGCACAGGCGTGGCGGTGTGATAAGAGATTTGGTTCCCAACCATATTGTTCTGGGTTCATTCCCACTGCCTGGCACCTTCGGCAAGTGTTTTGTTTTATAGCCTTGGGTAGACCAAACACCAAAACCATGTGAGTGGATTGGGGAGACGGAAACTGAAAGACGTCCGCCATATATGTGTGTGTGTGTGTGTGTGATACAAGGTACCCCTTGTAAAATCATCTGACGAGATAATTTTGACCCGAAGGATGAAACCACAGCCAGTTGCACAATATCCCACCCGAGATGGATCGATGCATCATGGGTAGAAACGATCGTCGTGAGCAATAAACTTTCTCGTATAATCAATTTTCTGTGTCTATCATTTGTATGTATGTATTTGTGTGTGCGTGTATGTGTATGCATACGCACACACACACACACACACATCTATCTATCTATCAGTCTATCTCTCTCTCCCGCACTCTCTCACTCTCTCTATCTGTATATATATATATATATATATATATATATATATACACCACGAACTTCTTTCAGTTTCCGTCTAGCAAATCCACTCAGAACGCTTTAGTCGACCTGAGGCTATAGACTAAGACACTTGCCCAAGGTACCACGCAGTGGGACTGAACCCGGAACCATGTGGTTGGGAAGCAAACTTCTTACTACACAACATTTATATCTATGTACATGTATCTTTGTGTCTGCGTTTGTCCCCTGTCATCGTTTAACAACCGGTGTTAGTGTGTTTACGTCCACGTATCTTACTCGTTCGGTAAAAGCGTTCAATACAGTAATAACCAGGTGCTGGAGCTGATTCATTCGACGAAAAACTCTTCAAGACGAGTGCTCCAGCATGGCTGCAGTCTGCTGACTACAACAATTTAAAGACAGGCATAGATACACACACAGACACACACTCACACACACACACATATATATTATATATGGAGTGGCTGTGTGGTAAGTAGCTTGCTTATCAACCACATGGTTCCGGGTTCAATCCCACTGCGTGGCATCTTGGGCAAGTGTCTTCTACTATAGCCTCGGGCCGACCAAAGCCTTGTGAGTGGATTTGGTAGACGGAAACTGAAAGAAGCTCGTCGTATATATGTATATATGTGTATGTGTTTGTCCCCCCAACATCGCTTGACAACCGATGCTGGTGTGTTTACGTCCCCGTAACTTAGCGGTTCTGCAAAAAGAGATCGATAGAATAAGTGCTAGGCTTACGAAGAATAAGTCCTGGGGTCGATTTGCTCGACTAAAGACGAGTGCTCCAGCATGGCCGCAGTCAAATGACTGAAACAAGTAAAAGAGTAAAAGAGTAAAAGAGATATATGTATCACACCCAATTCCAAAACATCCGACCCCTTACTTCTGTCGCTTTGTGTGTATATGATTGTGCATCTGTCCTCACACTCACACGCACACACATACCTACATCCCGTCTGTCTCTCTCCCTCTTTTCTACTCTCTCTCTCTCTCTCTCTCTCTCTCTCTCTCTTTGTTTCTTTCTCTGCGTCACTGTTGTTCACTCCTTACGTTACTCTCTATCCTTGAACACCCGCAAATCTATCCGCTTATATCAACACCAACAACAGCTCCACATCAATCCACAAACACCATCTCTTCGCACACTCGCGCAGAGAAGGGACACAAACAGAGGAAGAGAGAGAGAGAGGGGAAGAGAGAGACAGAGAAAGACAGAGAGAAAGAAGGGAGGTAGAAAGAAACAGTGAAAAAGAGAGAGAGAGAGAGAAAGTAGAATAGTTTTCAAATCACCGCCCTTACTCCAAGCACAAACAATAATAGTGAAAACAGAAAAATGTCTAAAAACAAAAAAAAAAACAAGGAAAGAAACCGAACGAACCACCTTACACATATCCATACACCCCTCCCACCCCTACCACCACTACCACCACCATCGTCGACGCCGTCGGGTCTCCGCCGTATCTGAGCCGAGTCAGTGCGTGGTAGGCACGTCGCCCACCCGGTCTCACGGCAGGCCGGCGCCAGAATGTCTTTACCTGACCAATGTGTTATTGTTCACTTTATCTAATCAGGCACCTGCTTTGAAAATCCCCCCCCCCACCGAATATTGTCGCCGCCGCCACCGCCAGCGCTGTCGTCGTCGTCGTCGTCGACGTATGAGTCGTTTCTACACACAAGGTGCATAGACATTGACAAACGCACACACACATACCTATATACATATGTTTACAAATGCCTCTCTGTGTGTATGTGAGTGTGAGTGTGAGTGTGAGTGTGAGTGTGTGTGTGTGTATTATATACATATGTTAATACACAGATATGCCAGAATTGGAGACACAAACACACAATTACATATATTTACATACATACAAGCATAGATACAGAAATGGCAGACAAGTACAGAAACGCACACACGCACACGCATACAGACATACACAAACACGTATAAAGAGGCATGGCTGTGCGGTTAGGAGCTTGCTTGCCAAAAACATGGTTCCGGGTTCAGTCCTACCGCGTGGAACCTTGGGCAAATGTCTTCTACTATAGCCTCGAGCCGACCAAAGCCTTCTGAATGGATTTGGTAGACGGAAACTGAAAGAAGACTGTTGTGTATATATGTGTGTATGTGTGTGCGTGTATATATGTGTCTGTATTATTCCCCCCCCCCGCCACCATGTCCTGACAACCGATGTTAGAGTGTTTACAACCCTGTAACCTAGCGGTTCGGAAAAGACAACGATAGAATAGGTACTAGGCTTACAAAGAATAAGTCCTGGGGTCGATTAATTCGACTAAAGGC
>NC_068988.1:7312030-7312445 GCF_001194135.2 Octopus bimaculoides
CACACACGCGACCTCCTTCTCTCACTATAAGCGCGTATTTGTGTGTGTTTATGTGTGTGTATGTGTGTAAGAGAGAGAGAGAGTTCCATCGAATTCCTGTGGGGTGATACAGAATGCACTTACCAAAAATATTCAATCATCACCCACGCCAAGACAGACACACACATACACACATACACATTCAGGCTTTTCCCCTCTCTCTCTCTCACACACACGCACACGTCCACACACACACGCACATATTGCGAGCGCACGCTCTTGCTCACACACACGCACGCTCACACACACGCATGTGCAGACTAACACACACACCGACAGTCGTGCACACATACATTGCTATACGTACATATACACTCGGACACACACACACACACACACACACACACACACACACACACACACACACACACACACA
>NC_068988.1:7312580-7313274 GCF_001194135.2 Octopus bimaculoides
CACGCAGACACGCACACACACACACACACACACACACACACAGTAACAGAAAAGGCCCAGACGAAACAGGTACACACGCATTCCTATGCGCCATGACATGATAATCAAATATGTAAACACAAACGGCGAACAAGCAATAAAGCGAACGACGTCCAAGTGTGCATGTGGCTGGTCTAAATGCTAGAAACAGCAGCTAAACAGGCAGCAGACGTGTATCTTTTATGTTTCACATGTTTCAGTCATTATACTGCGGCCATGCTGGGGCACCACCTAGAGGAATTTTAGCCGAACAAGTTGACCTCGGCACTTACCTTCTTTTTTAAATGCCGAACCGCTAAGCTACAGGGATGTAAATGCACCAACACAGGTTGTAAAACAGTAATGGGGGAAAAACACGGGCACAAAACAGACATACACGCATATATGTGTGTGTGTGTGTATACATATATATATATGTATATAGATAGATAGATAGATATCCACATATTTACAGATATATTTATCCATATATATATATATATATATAGTGAGTTCAAACAAGAAAAGCGACAACAAAACAACAGAAAAAAACAACAACACGAGGACGTGAAACAGATATTGTGTTACTGGACGCTCAGGAAAGGAAAGAAAGAGAATTTGACGTTTCGAGCGAAGCTCTTCGTCGGAAATATAGGAAAGTCCAAAGAAGGGAAGA
>NC_068988.1:7313470-7319431 GCF_001194135.2 Octopus bimaculoides
AAAACACGGGCACAAAACAGACATACACGCATATATGTGTGTGTGTGTGTATACATATATATATATGTATATAGATAGATAGATATCCACATATTTACAGATACATATTTACACTCTGGTCAGATGAAAGACATTCCCTCTTGTTCGATGTTTTATGTAAGTGCCCTCCTCAGAGTTTTGAAAAGCATATGACAACACAACAGCAAAATATATTGCAAAGAGGGCGGGTGCATCAAGGTCTTCTTGCTTTACTCCATTTTCCATGGTTAAAGATTCAGGGAGCCTGCCACTAAAGTTAACTCTAGCTTTCATGTCACAAATGAAACCTAAGGAAGAATGTAACGATCGAGAAGGCGAATGACAATGACCTTTCTGTGTGCACAGTCTGTGACAGACCATGCCTGTCTTTTGCTGGGCTCAAATCTCATCTGCGAACCCATGGAAAACAAGCCTCCACCAACTATTCTGCCTATATGTCTGTGCACACCTTCGAATGCAATGTATGCCAGAAGGTCTGCAAATCCAACGGAGGCCTCAAAAGACATTTTAAGATCCACAAAGATCAGAACTTATCTGCAGCTCTTGGTGGTCCAAATCGGAGGTGCAATCTATGTGGGTGTCTTTTTTAAAATATAATATCTGTGAATCGCGATTTTCGGACATCTCTCGTTGTGAGATTTAGAAATAGTAATTTTTTAAGGAAGAACGTTTTAGTAAAGACATATTTCAACATGCGATTGGTGCATCACTAACTGTGGTATTACAGCATGCAAAAGACCATCCATGGAATTAAAGCGACCTCCACCACTATTCTACTGTTGCTAAATGGTCGCTGTTCTTTCTGTGGATTCCCCTGGCCCTTTGACAGATATTGCTTTTATACAGTTTGTTGTGTTATAATAACACTCTTTAGAACATCAGCCTAATGACGACTGTACATTCTGAGGATCCCAATCGTATCATAATGTATTCCTTATTGTCCTTTGTATACCCCGATAATTTTCTATATAAGGTATTTAAAATGTAAAATTTATATGTTTTGTAATTTTAATTTTGTTTGTGGAATGAAACAATTGTAGGGCAATATTTTTGATTAATTAATAAATTAATTTGTATCTTTTCGGTCTCTCTCTTTCCTAATCCGATAACAATGTTTGATATATATATATATCTTGTTTTAAGTTCTAATGGGTGCCCTCACACCCACACCCTCCTCCAAGATCCAGCAAGCTGAACTGAGAGGGGAGCGGGATTAGTCGCCGACGACCCGGCCATGACTAAGAGAAGCATGAGTACATTGGTTACCCGTTGTCTCCAAGAAGAGACCTCAACACCACGTTCAAACAAGGGCACAGGTGTGCTGTCCTTGTCCCTCACCACACCTAACTAAGACCCCCAGCGGTGGATCAAGCGAAGGAAGTTAGATCACTGAACTGAAACATTGATCCTAGCGGAAGAGGGAGATGCCAGGCGGATTCTTTAGAAAAGCACAATTCTAATGACATTGGAGTTAGTGGCTTTCCATTGCAACCCTTCTTCTGGACTTCGCATGTCTCTTCAAGTAGTGCTATGGCAGAAGGATTTTGGGCCATAGTGTGTGGGAACTCCCTTAGCAAAGAAATTTGTACCCTAAACAAGCTCACGCCATTGGCTGGTTTCTTTTTGATCCAACTCACACACTTTTTTGTTTATACAAAAGCCCAACGGCAATGTGCAAGGATGGTGGGAGTAAGCTTTGGGGAAACTAGAAGCTCCTAGTCTGAACCTGCACCTTGGTGGGAAACGCAAGATGGTCGCCTTCGTGACAAATCAAGGGACTCGGTCCTACATTCGCAACTGGACAGGCCTATATATATATGTGTGTGTGTGTGTGTGTGTGTGTGTGTGTGTGTGTGTGTGTGTGTGTATACACACATATATATATATATATATATATATATATATATATATACATATATATATATGCGTGTGTGTGTCTGTGTGTGTACATGGCGAGATAGAAGGATACATGCAAACATATACGTACATACTTATAAACACATACATACATACATGGATACACAACATATACACATACGCACACACACACATACATACGCACACACTAACACACATGCACACATATATATATATAAGTGTATGTGCATATTGAAGGCAGACTGAATACAATTACTACCCCGTTTTCTCCCCTTTTATTCTCACACCTCCTCCTTCTCACCTCCTCTTCCTACCCACAAACCCTATTACATTCTAAACTAAACGTTATCTCACAGGTTGACCGGCTGACAGGTGGGTCAGTAGGTTTCCTGCATGCTTTTTTGATTTATTCACTGACTTCCTATCAATTACTTTACACCTTGATCAGATTATTATTATTATCATTATTATTAGGGCGGCGAGCTGGCAGAAGCGTTAGCAAGCCGGGAGAAATGCTTGTTAGTATTTCGTCTGCCGCAACGTTCTGAGTTCAAATTCTGCCGAGGTTGACTTTGCCTTTCACCCTTCGGGGTCGATAAATTAAATAGCAGTGAAACACTGGGTAGTCGATGAAATCGACTGTCCCATCCCCCAAATGTCAGGCCTTGTGCCTATAGTAGAAAGGATTATTTGTTTAGACGAACTTTCCTACCTTATCGGACAAAACCTTTTGTAACCTTCGTCCTGTCTTTGTCCTTACATGTTTTTAATTGATATTAGCCCTTGTGGCCAATAAAACGAATTTATTATTATTATTATTATTATTATTAAGTCGGCGAGCTGGCGGAAACGTTAGCAGACCAGGCAAAATGCTTAGCGTCATTTCACTTCTCTTCACATTCTGAGTTCAAATTACGTCGGGGTCAACTTTACCTTTTATCCTTTCGGGGGACGATAAATTAAGTAATAGTGCAACACTGGGGTCGATGAAATCAACTCGTCCCGCCCCTTAAATTTCAGGCCTTGCGCCTATAACAGAAATTATTATTATCATTGTTCAGTAGTTTTATTTTTATAACGTGCTTTCACTTCACTACCGAGCGCAGCTCTGTGCGCCTTGGGTATGTGCTGTGGTTTGCTGTGATGCTCTTATGGTTACTGTATTTGCTGTGGTGCTCTTATGTTTACTGTATTACTGTGGTGCTCTTATGTATTATTATTATTATTATTATTATGATTATTATTATTATTATCATTATTATTATTATTATTATTATTATTATTATTATTATTATTATTATCATTATTATTATTATTATTATTATTGTTATTGAATGAGAGAGTGGTGCATACCATCAAAGTGACACTAGGATAAAATATACGAAGCCCAGCATACCCATCTGATAAGGGTACACCAGACACATGCATCACAACCATATGTGCACGACATGGTAATCTTATCGATGACTTTGCAAGTGGGACCCAGTTAGAATTTTCTTCAGGTCGAGTAGCCCATCCCGCTCAAAAGGACCCTGAATAATGTTTGCTTAAGGGCGTTGAACGAAACACCCATGTTTCCAAAGGTGAAGTATCCAAACCCCAAAGAATTCCTCTCAACACATGGCTATGATGAAACCCACTACTTCTGCTCATGATCAGAGATGCACTTATCGTCAGCCACCAAGGGACATGCTCAACTAGTTACGGTCAAACAACTGACAAGCAAATCTGTTGTATTAAGCAGAATATTTGCTGTAGCCCATCTTTTATACCAAGACAAAACAATGTACATGCTTATACTTCCAATCAGTTAAGATCAGAAGCCATGAGAGCCACTGCCTGGTACTGCATCGGGGCATTTATTATTATTATTATTATTATTATTATTATTATTATTATTAATGTTGTTGTTGTTGTTGTTGTTGTTGTTGTTGTTACTACCATGATTAGAAGTATGTTGATCAGATTAAGTAATCAAGGAGTTAATCTGTTTTAAGTTGGAATTAAGACAATATAGAACAGGTTGATTTTCTGACCTATAGATATGCAATCTGTCTACGTTAATAGGTGTCACGCTCGTCTTTCTTGATTGATATTATTTAAAAGACATGGTCTAGAGAAAGAACATCCCCAGGATATGTGTGTCTGAGTGAATGTACGTGTGTGTGCATGTGTGTGTGTGAGGCCTGCTACTTTACAGTTTCTTCGATGTGCAGCTGCTTCATCTGACGAGAAAAAAGCTGGTAAAATGACACATTACACTAACTTCCCGATGGCAGGAGCAGTGCATGAAAGAGAAGCTGCGTTCAGACAAAGATATTGATTTCGAATTTAGAATCTTGACACAAGGCCAGCAAGTTCAGGTGAGGGTGTAAGTTGATTACATTGACCCCCCGCCCCGTACACATCTGGTACTCCCGAAATGATGACAAGCAAAGTCGGCGAAATTTGAACACGGAACGTAAAAACGGATGAAATGCGGTCACGCACATTGCCCGGGGTGCTAACGATTCTGCCAGTTCGCCGCCTTACTACTACTACTACTACTACTTATAATAATAATAATAATAATAATAATAATAACCTGACCCCAGTGTGTCCCTAGTACTTAATTTATCGACCCCGAAAAGATGACAGACAAATTCGACCTCGGCGGAATTTGAACACAGAACGTAACGGCAAACGAAATACCGCTAAGCATTTTTGCCCCGCGTGCTAACGATTCTACCAGCTCACCGCCTTCCTAATAATAATAATAATAATAATAATAATAATAATAATAATAATAATTGTTCTAAATTTTGCCCCAATAGGCAGCAATTCTGGGGCAGGAGATGAAAGGCAAAGTTGACCTCGGCGTAATTTGAACTCCGAACCGAAAGACGAACAAAATATCGCCAAGCATTTTTTCCCGCGTGCCAACGTTTCTTATTTCTTTACTGCCCACAAGGGGCTACACGCAGAGGGGACAAATAAGGACAGACAAACGGATTAAGTCGATTATATTGACCCCAGTGCATAACTGGTACTTATTTAATCGACCCCGAAAGGATGAAAGGCAAAGTCGACCTAAGCGGAATTTGAACTCAGAACGTAACGGCAGACGAAATACTGCTAAGCATTTCGCCCGTTGTGGTAACATTTCTGCCAGCTCGCCGCCTTAAAATCACAAGGGCCAGTCGATTAGATTTATTTTCAGTACGCAACAGGTACTTAATTTATCGACCCCGAAAGGAAGAAAGGCAAAGCTGCCCTCGGCGGAATTTGAACTCAGAACGTAAGGACAGACGAAATGCTGCTAAGCATTTCGCCCAGCGTGCTAAAACTTCTGTCAAATCACCCGCTTAAATCTCACTAAAAGAGATATTTCTGTTCGGAAACACCAGAGCAAATAACAAGAAAAACAACACCAATCAAAAGAATAATAAGAGCATTCGTGAATATTTGTACAAAAATTTACCCGCGACTAACATGTAACCGACACGCTTGAGGACACGTGTGCACACACAAGCACACAGAAATCCTAAACCTGCATGTTTTCACATAGAATCTAATGAGAGTTTTGAACATTGTTTTCAGTAAATAGGAATATTTTGTTCTATACAAATTATTATCCACACAACAAAGTATTCAACACCTGTTCAGATACATCATTTTGCTTGCTAATAATCTAAGTATTCGCAAAGGTATTTTAAAATGCTTAACCGTTAAACCAAATAAAGCCTCTTAACTACATTATTTCTATTGTTATCGTGCACGGTACATCTAAAACAATTTTATCAGTATTAATGTGAATTTCCTGTCGGGTTATACTAAAATGCCTGGGGCGTAAACATGGGACTGCCTTGCATAAAAATGTTACAGAGTTTTTGATTGGTTTATGTGGTAATAATATTCAACGGTTTCTATTGTGTATTTGTGGATTTATTTTTGTATATTATATACAAGCAGAAACTATATACACATGCGTACATATATGTATGTATGTATGTATGTATTTATTTATTTGTATATGTATATATATATATATGTATATGTATATAT
>NC_068988.1:7323200-7324393 GCF_001194135.2 Octopus bimaculoides
TATATATGAATAGCACATGGAATGTACGTCTCCACATTTTCTATTTGTGATGACAAAATATCAACTCCTATTGGAATTTACATACCACAGACAGGGAGCATTTCTACCACTTCTACACACCACTTTCCTTGGATAATGAAACTGAAACTATAACATCTTTATACCTTTTTATTTTTATATTCATTCTCCAATTTCCCTATATATTCCTTATTTCTTTCCTTTTCCAAAATAACTCCTTATATTGAACCCTACTATTTCCCTCTAGTTACCCCTCTCACATCGTCTCTGATGAAGGGATATCCCTAGTATCTCAGAAACAGCTGTAAGACTAATTTTCTCTTTATAAATGTCCTGAAAATTCCACACAGCCTTGGCTTTGTTGCCTCATTTTATTTCACACACACATACACACATAATTTTTGCATGGCGCCAGGAGTTTCGGGGTGGAGTTAAGTCAACGACACCGAACGAATTGTTGAAATAGCATTTATTTTATCGACCTACCCCGAAAGAGATGAAAAACGAAGTCGACCCTAGTGGCATTTGAACTCAGAACGTAAAGTCATCAGAAATGCCGCTAGGCATTTTTTCTCCTGGCATGGAAATGACTCTGCCAATTCGCTGCCTTACCTATATATATTGATATATATACATACATACATACATACATATATATATTCATATATATATATATATATATATATATATATATATATATATATATATATATATATATATGTATGTATGTATGTATGTATATAATTACAAACATAGAGACACGCTCACACACACATACAGAAACGTAAAAATAGATACGTATAATAACATATGTAGTTTAAGCTCATTCCCACGATCTGAGATTACAAGATAGCCAAGAAATGTTCAGATTGTCAAGACTGATTACGGCGACTATACATACACACCCACATATACGTATATACATACATATGCATATATATGTATATATATGTGTGTGTCTGTGCGCGCGCGCACGCGCGTGTGTGTGTGTGTGTGTATAGACACACACCCGTGCGCACACATTCCGTGTCAGATTTTTACCTCTTGCTGCGTGCATCTCGTATTTTGTTTCACGCCTCGTTTTTTTTCTCTCCTTTCCTTTTCTCTGAATGTTTCTCTGCGTATGTCTTTGTATCTGTGCGTCGATATATCGATCTATATATATATATATATAT
>NC_068988.1:7324470-7326030 GCF_001194135.2 Octopus bimaculoides
ACATACATACATACATACATACATACATACATACATACATACATACATACATACATATATGTGTGTGTGTGTGTGTGTGTGTGTGTGTGTGTGTGTGTGTGTGTATAGACAGACAGACAGACAATGACCGACAGTGGGAGTGAGAGAGACAAAGATAGATAGATAGGAAGATAGATAGATAGACAGATAGATAGATAGATAGATAGATAGATAGATAGATATATAGATAGATAGATAGATAGATAGATAGTTGAATGGATGTAGAGACGGAAATATAAAGAAGACGAATATAGGACAAAGGGTACTCAATACTGAAAACAGAGTGAAACGGCACAATTCGTTATTCCGATTTTCGTCTGTTTCTACTCAGTAGGTATTGGTGAACCTAAGCTAGAATAGAAGAAAACATTTGTAAAAAGTACCACACAGTAGGAGCGAACAGGCAATCACGTGGTTACTAATAAATTTCTCTATCATATAGTAACTGTTCATGCGCATCTTATATATAATTAGCGCTGAGTATACGGCTCTATATAGTTAGTATTTTCTGTGTGTCGGATAAAATACCTTATATTATTTATATTATTTACTTTTGACGGATATTTCTCCTCATCTTATTTGTTGTTAACACAACATATCGGCTGATATACCCTCCAGCCTTCATCAGGTGTCCTGGGGAAATTTCGAAGAAGGCTGGAGAGTATATCAGCAGAAACGTTGTATTAACAACAAACAAGATGAGGACAAATATCCGTCAAATGTAAATAGTGTAAATAATGTACATAATTCCTCATCTCTTAAATATAGAACTGTAAAATACATTACGGTATTTATTCCAGTTTATTTTATCTTTCTTTGTTTTGAGTTCAAATCCAACCCAAATCTTACCTTTCTGCATTTCAGGGTTGATTATATAAAGAAGCAACTAAGTACTGTGGTTTATTTAGTAGTTTTTCGTCTTTTCTCTCGCAAACAAATTGCTGGTATTTTACTTAAGTGAGAAGAAATCGGTAGCACCGAATATGGCGCAGTCAGTTTCATCTTCGCACAATCCAATTTTAAGTTCTTCCAGAGCCTTTTGCGTTTCATTACTTCCAGAGGGATTGAAATGAAGCAGGCAAGTCCCAGAATGTCAGCTGGGTCACATGACTTTACGAACTCGGATTGGATTCGGCTCAGAACTGCAATTTCTCCTGCCAAAAGTATGTTCTCTGTCTGTTGAGAAAAATAGCCATTATTTGAAATGCTGATTGCAAATTGTCGCACGAGGCCAGCAACTTCGCGGGTGGAATACGTCAATTCCATAGAATCTGGTGCTCAGTTAGAGCTTATTTTAATCGACCCGAAAGAATGAAAGGCAAATTCGACACCAGAACGCAAAGACGGACAAATTACCGCTAAACATTTCGTCCGATGAACAACAACAACAACAACGACGACGACGACAACAACAACAACAACAACAATGATAATAATAGTAATAATAATAGTAATTATAATAATAATAATAACAATAATAATAATAATTATTATTATTATTATTATTATTATTATTATTAT
>NC_068988.1:7327254-7329997 GCF_001194135.2 Octopus bimaculoides
TTTATCTATTTATTTATTATATCTTTCTCCGTTTTCTTCCTCTGTTTAGACGAACTTTCCTACCTTTTCGGACAAAACCTTTTGTAACCTTCGTCCTGTCTTTGTCCTTACATGTTTTTAATTGATATTAGCCCTTGTGGCCAATACAACGAATTTATTATTATTATTATTATTATTATTATTATTATTATTATTATTATTATTATTATTATTATTATTATTATTATTATCATTCATCTGGTGGGTTTTAAACAGTTGAAAGACTGCTGGAAACTTGTGAATACAAAAGGGTTACAAGCAGAAATTCGCTACCCACCCACATGAATCTTGGGATTGATTTGTTTGACTATAAAAAAAGCACTTGAAAACGCTGCCCAAATATGGTCGCAATCTAATAACTGAAACAAGTAAAATGTAAAACCGAAACGATAAACGATAAACAAAAATCCGTGATGAAGTCAGCAGGAACACTTTCGATCAATGAGGTACTCGATCAGGGTAGAGCTAAGCCAAAACAACAAAAAACAGCAACTGCAACAACGACAGCAACAACATCCTGGGGAATATTGTGGAATGTTCCACCTCGTTGGACGATTCGAAGAAACAGATGCATCGAATGGAATCGTTTCTCTAGGTAACACAAAAAGAACTTCCGATTTCGATTTCGGAAGGAGAAAGACAGAAGGATTTGCCCGTTAGTAGTAGTAGTAGTAGTAGTAGTTGTTGTTGTTGTTATTATTGTTGTTGTTGTTACACATACACACACATATATATATGTATATATACATGTAGGGTGGAAGTGGACTCGTGATCCCATTTCATTCTAGGATACTTCTCACTTTTCTTCTCCCCATTGCAACGCACCCCAGACTTTTCCTTGGGCAAGTGACTTCTACTAAAGCCTCGGGCCGACCAAAGCCTTGTGAATGGATTTTGTAGACGGAAACTGAAAGAAGCCCGTCGTATATATATATATATATATATATATATATATATATATATATGTGTGTGTGTGTGTGTGTGTGTGTGTGTGTATATGTTTGTGCGTCTGTGTTTGTCCCCGCCAACATCACTTGACAGCCGATGCTGGTGTGTTTACGTCCCCGTAACTTAGCGATTCGGCAAAATAGACCGATAGAATAAGTACTAGGCTTACAAAGACTAAGTCCTGGGGTCGATTTGCTCGACTAAAGGTGGTGCTCCATCATGGCCGCAGTCAAATGGCTGAAACAAGTCAAAGAGTATACATTCATACATATACACATACTCGTAGCTGAAACACGAAGAAGACATAAAACGTACAAGATGTCAAGTATTTGAAGTAAATTTCATATTGTGTAATATGAACCTCGAGAACGTTCCTAGACGACGATCTACAAAGTGTTTTATCAAACAACAACACTTGACATAATCTGTTACGTACATCCAAACATCCGTAGTCGTCGGCTGATGACGAAGATTTTGTTTTATACACTTAATTATTTTATTCTTTTTATTCGTCTAGTTTGTTTTTATATTTGTCAAAAGCCACTTTCATTCAGAGCAAAAACGATCAACAATAGACCGCGGCCATTTTGAAATTTTCTTGAAATCTCCTCCAGGCTAAATATATGCGTCACATGCTTTTCTTATTTAGGCGTAGACATATTATATACATTCATATCACGTTAGGTAGAGAATGTAGAGGTTTGTTTTTGCTAATCACAAGCACGGGGGTGGAGGGGGAGATTAAGACGATTAAAAGACGTGGGTAGTCTTGTCTCGTGTAGTTAGTTCTTGAAAATCTTGCTCTCATTAACTTTGATCGTTAACACCCAGCAAGTTTCACATCAAGACTAGATGTGACTGAATACGAGTTATGGAGGGTTATAGATTGCGCCGTGTGATGTATGATAAAATGTTAGCCGTGTGGATGTGATGTTCAGTTCGCAACCACATGGTTCCAAGGTTGATCGCACTCCATGACATTTTGGGCTTGCGTGTTATGCTGTAGACTTGAATCGGCCGAAAACTTGTGATTGCAATTTTAACTCGAAGGAAACTAAATGGAATCTCGTTATACATACATACGCACACTCACAGATATGTGCACGTTGTATGTAGTTCCGTATACATCGCCAAATGCAGTGCTTGGGTCCATCATCAGTGTTCTTTACTAGGGTATTGGCTGTTTCGGGCATTACAACACAGACTCTCATCAAAGTTACGCGACCTAGGTTTACGAAATCTAGGCCTGTCTGCGTCGCATTGTACTGACACCCACTGTTCAACTCATTTCAGTCACATCCTTGTCGATATTTTCTTAGCAGCCTCTGCGTAATTCTTGAAAGCTCTTCTTCTGCTCATTCTCGTAATGCTCAGAAATATATATAACTAGCAGAAATACCCGGCTTTGCCCGGGTTAAAGAGAATAATGAAATCTAAAAACGCCGTCTAGACTACGCAACCCTCAACTGTTAGTAGCTACGATACCATATTTCTACATTAATAACTCTCCAATCCATGCCAGCATGGAACATAGACATTAAGTGGAATGCCAGTCTCTCATCTAGGAGGGCCTTGAAATCAATGTTACCAACTGGGGACTATGTATGTCGTAGTGATAATAAAAAGACCCAAAGGAGGTATGCAACGAAATAATTTTACTCAACACTTTGCAAGTGAATCAGTGGAGGCAAAGATGCGTCTCATTTACTTGACAATTTATGCACCACATTACAGAAATCACAATGTAAGTATATCT
>NC_068988.1:7330700-7332516 GCF_001194135.2 Octopus bimaculoides
GAAATGTGATTGTTTCAGTTAGTAGAATAGTTTCATTTTTAAAGTGAAAGTATTTGACATGAGTGTTTTTGTTTCACTTTTGACACGTAATACTTAAATAGTGGAGGAGATATTATGTTGCCGTGGGCTCGAACTCTGCAAGAAGTTAAAAATTTTTTTGACTAAAACACAACTGGAACCCTAAGTAAGGCATCTGTAAAATTTGAATGAAATTGGTTGCGTAGTTCTCGAGTTTTAGGGATTCACACAGACAGACAGACAGACAGACAGACAGACACACATTCTCATTTTTATATATATAGATTACAAGGCTTCAATGAGTTTAGAATGACACGGTTGGGACGACAACAGGTATCAACGCGATCAGAGATGAAATAAGATGGAGACGCTGGGATTGGATCAGGCACATCCTAAGACAACAAGATGGAGAGAGAGATTATATGGTGGCAGTAGATGAACAGCACTAAGACCATATGGCGATGGACCATTTAAAAAGGAAGGAACCGAGAAGAGTGGAAAAGCTGGAATGAGGCCAGAAGAGTAGCAGAAAACAGCTGTTTGGGAAAATTGTGTCGCAGACATATGTACCTTTGGCACAGAGAGAAGTAAATAGCCTCACATTTTCGACAGTTCGGATACCTAAAACTGGAATTATTTTTTTACGGACTTCTAAATAACGCTTAAAAGTTTGGTACGAGGCCAGCAGATTCGAGGGAGGGCTTTAGACAATTAAATCGACAACAGTGCTCCACTGGTACTTATTTTTTCGACCCCGAATGGATGAAACGTAAAGTCGACTACGGCGGCATTTGAACTCGATGGACGAAATGCTGCTAAGCATTTTGTCCGGCAGGGTAACAGTTCTGCCTGCTCGCTACCTTACAGACTTCTAAATCATGAAAGCTACTGTCGACCAGTCTGTACTTGAACTCAAAACGTTGAAATAAGGCCGTAACGAAATAGATGACGTAAAACGTTTCACCCTGCACACACTAGCGATTTTGCAAATTCAGCGATTTTTCTTCACGCTTATTATAATTCAGATAATATTGTATGGAACAAACATGTAATTAAACTACAGCTGTAAACCGTCTGAGTGAAAAAAACCCATTGTATATCAAGGCTAGGTCGATAAACTCTCACGAATCGCATTCTCCAAATAACTGGTAGCAGGTAAATAGAAACACTGACAACACAATAGAATACTAGCCGTGTATTTGACATCGTGACTTCATATTTAGTCATAAAGCAAACGCTTTATCTTTATCCACTCAGATGATACTCCTATTTACAAAGCACATGCACACGAGATACAAAAGAGCAAACACACGCAACCATAGAAAAATATAAACCTATAATTATGCTTACGTAGAGATATATATACCCACCTCTAGTATGAACATTTGCATACAAAAGACTATCTGTTTCTCAGTCTGTTTAGATATTTATGAGTCTTTGGGTCTATGAAGATATAGAAACATCCCGGTTCACACACACACACATAAGACACGCGCACACACAAACAAACACACACACACACACACACACACACACACACACACACACACACACACAAGCACGCACAAGGTTACACACATATATCATCGAACACCTATGTGTGGGAATTTTTGTTTATATGTGTGTGCATGTGATTATTACCTAAACTGAATATATCTGTACATATATGGCCTAACACACACATATATAGACACATACACACACATACATACACACATAAATATATATATTTGAATGTATATGTTTATACAAACACATACACACACACACATATATATACATGTATATATGTATAATA
>NC_068988.1:7332547-7334601 GCF_001194135.2 Octopus bimaculoides
TGAGTGTGTGTGTGTGTGTGTGTGTGTGTATGTATGTATGTATATATATATATATACACACACATACATACACACATAAATATATATATTTGAATGTATATGTTTATACAAACACATACACACACACACATATATATACATGTATATATGTATAATAAATAAACACACCCACATGCACACAAAAAAAACGCACTCACTCACCCGCACCCACACCCACACGTCAATTACACACACATATTGCTGCGTCATAATCTGCTCAGTAACATACAAGGTTAAAAGCGGTTTCCTTTTCAAAATATGCAGCGTCACCGCATTCTATATTTGTCTGGATGTTGCTGTACATATATATATACACATATATACATTGCACTTCATAATCGAGGCCTCACTGAAGTTATAAGGTGTTTCTCAGGCACTCAACTATGAGTTCACTGCCTCTTGTAGCAGAAACAGCTGTAAGCTGATGAGGTTCACGTGATAATCGTTTCTTCCGTCACATTTTGTTACATATATACATGCATATATACATAAAACACACACACACTCACACACACACACACACACACACACACACGCACGCACGCACACACACACACACATACACACACACACACACACATATATATATATACATACGCACACAGAGACATACATGGTGTGTAAGATATTTGAGGACAGATTTATCTTAATAAAAAAACAAGTATAATAACAGGTAATAACTTTATTTAGCAAAAAATGCTGAGGATAAAAATAAATGTTCTCTATATTATTCAATAAAGCCACCTTCAGCTTCAACAACTGCTTCTATATGAGATCTAAATCATCTACATGCTCGAATCAAGTGGTCCTGGTTCATTTTGTACATTACTCTGACAATGGCAGCTTCCAAAGAATCTTTGGTGCTATGTACGTGTTCATTGACCTCTCTCTCAACAATGTTCCACATGTAATAGTCCAACAGATTGAGATCTGGGGAATTAGGAAGCCAATTGTTAGGGGTTACGTGATCATGAAAATTTTCAGCTATGCATCCCTGTGTTACAAGAGCCATGTGTGATAGTGCAGAGTCTTACTGAAACACATATGTCCTTCCATTGAATACAGTGTCTATCCAAGGCTTAGCAATTATATCCACGACATCAATATAGGCGGCTGAGTTAAGAGTTAAGAAGTCACCACATGTCCTTCATTGTTGATAACCCTTAAAACCATGACAGTTGTAGGAAATTTTGTATGCATAGCACTTGGAACTTCAGAAGGGTCTGCACATAATCATCAGTCATTTCTTCTGTTAACTTTTTGATCTTAACCGAAGTTTTTCTCGTTTGAGAAAAACCAAATTAAATCTTCTTCTGCTGGATTTTTCAGTCTGTTTAAAAACCTTTGAGATCTGATGTAATCATTTTCTTCGACTTTTTCTGATAAATTGACCTTTCCTCATGGACAACATTTCTTACTGTCGTGGACATTTCTGACTGTTCCTTCTGACACATGGAGAACTTTTGCAATTGACCTAATGGACTTTCTAGTATTGTAACCAATGGGTCTGTTGAACCTATAGGATAAATTCAGGTGTTCTGATGATTTTCGAGTGTTTAGAATGCTTTTTATGCTTTGATACTGGTGATACGTTTCCATCTTCAGTCCCTGGCTCATTACAAACTTTGTAGACAAAAAATCTGGCAACTTTTAAAAATTGTCTACAAAGTTTGTAATGAGCCAGGGACTGAAGATGGAAACGTATCACCAGTATCAAAGTATAAAAAGCATTCTAAACACTCGAAAATCTAAACTCTCCAAGTAGAAATGAAGCATACAAAAAAACCATATATATGTATGTATATATAAATACGTTTATGTATGGGCGTATAAGTGTGTGTGTGTGTGTGTGTGTGTGTGTGTGTGTGTGTGTGTGTGTGTGTGTGATTGAATAGACAGAGAGGTAAACCCAAGGAAAGTGACTATTTATAAGTGCATTCATATATACATATTATAAATTCACACATACGCGCACACATACTTTCTCATCTTCTCATTCTATCTCTCACATATAC
>NC_068988.1:7337555-7338134 GCF_001194135.2 Octopus bimaculoides
CGCTGACATGTGACAAAAGGCGATCTCTCTTTCTGTCCACTGCCTTCCCTAAAGAAAAGACATGCTTTTTTTCTGTTTCTTCTCTCATAGCACGTCTACCTAGCCTTCATAATCATTTTTCTATCGTCTTGGCTTAACAGCCCTCATCGTTTGTTTTTACTGTCTTGTTCTCACTGTCCTGTTCTTGTTAACACTTTCACCCTCCGCAAAAAATCCCAAATTTTGTTTAATTTGCTGCGCGGGAAGGACTGTCCCAACGAAGTCGCGTATTGTCCTTGCCTTCTAAACGCGGAGTAGATGGAACAGGGACAACTGACGAAGGGATATACTCTTTATGTTGCATGTTTCTCTTTTTGTTTTTTCGTTGTTCGAAAAATGTTCGCTTTCTATGTTTTCGTTTCTCATTGTGTTTAACGTTTTTTTGTGATGTCCTGTACCTATATATCAATGTATGTATACATACAGATGTAGGTATGTACATATATGTATGGATATATCCATATATTTATATATCATTTATATTATATATATATATATTTCAAGGTTTTTAACTAGTACTTAATCTATCGACTCTGGAAA
>NC_068988.1:7338490-7339738 GCF_001194135.2 Octopus bimaculoides
CACACACACACATACACACACAACTCATCGCCTACCATTCTTCTGTTCTTCTGTCATTCTATTGTGCAGTCATCAGTCTCAGATACAAACAGTTCACAAATACTATTGGTTCATATTTAAAACACAAATGTTTGTCACACATGCATTAATAGTACACATGCGTACCATCATTGTTGGCGGGTTTGACAAATTGCCCTCACTGGTATTTGGTGACGTCAGCATACGCTGTTAGTGCACATACCTTGCAGGGAAATGTTGTCTATAGTCAACGAGGCCTTGACGTACCAGACTAAAATGTTTGGCTGTTTACGTAAAACAATTTTTCGTTTTGCTATGAGCTCTGTCACAGAATTCTATAATACAATAAAAACTAATTCAAATTACCAAATATGTAACTTACCATTATTGGTGTTCTTGCCCTTGTGGCTAATAAAATAATAAAGGAATTAATTATTGCTGTTGCTGTTGTTACCATTATTGGTATTACTATTATCAACGCAGCGAGCTGGCGGTATCGTTAGCACGCCTAGCGGTTTTTCGTCCGTCTTTACGTTCTGAGTTCAAATTCCGCCGAGGTCGACTTTGCCTTTCATCCTTTCAGAGTCGATAGATTAAGTACCAGTTAAACACTGGTTCGATGTTATTGACTAGTCCCCTCCCCTAAGATTTCAAGCTTTGTGTCTATAGTAAAAAGGATTATTGCTATTATTATTATTATTATTATTATTACTATTATTATTGACGGCGGTGAGCTGGCAGAATCATTATTACCACGCTCGAAATGCTTAGCAGTATTTCGGCTGTTTTTATGTTCTGAGTTCAAATTCCACTGAAGTCGGCTTTGCCTTTCGTCCTTTCGGGGTCGATAAATGAAGTACCAGTGAAGCACTGGGGTCGATATCATAGAGTAGTCCTCTTGCACGATATTTCAGTCCTCCCGGCTATAATAGAAACTGTTACGATAGAACTGTTTGCACGCCGGACAAAATCATCAGCCGCATTTCATCCGGCCCTTGGCATTCTGCATTTTAAATTGATGTAATGATTGCATTATTCAATTAAATAGAGTTGCATGAAACGACCGTACTGCATTACCTCTGGATATTCTTGCTGCTTATTTTGATTTTAATCACCTCATTTTGAAATTGTATGGATAATACCGTACTAAATTCTGGTGCCTCAACTTAAGTACCGTATTCACGTGAATCTAAATTTTTGCTATATATATATATATATATATATATATAT
>NC_068988.1:7342064-7343066 GCF_001194135.2 Octopus bimaculoides
CAACATATATAATATATAATGTATATAATTTATAATAATAAAAGCGAACTTCTGTCTGTCCGTCTGAGACCCCTGTACGTCAGTCTACATATGTGAACCCGGGATTGAAAATCTGCCCTTCACTTAATTCTTGCACACCCAGCATTGGGATCTAATTCAAAAGCATTTGGGTTGCTATTTCTAGCAGGTAAAAACTTGGCCCATTTGTGCTGTCTCGGTTGGCGTTTATCAGATAACGTCAGAGATCAAGGGGAGACAAATGGCATTCGCTTCGTTAATTTTTAAGTCGTAATAAAAACTTTGACACAAATTATCCAACAGTTGGAATTCAAATTGGGATTGGAACAATAAAATGTTTGCATTCTATTATTCTATTATCCGTCCTTAACTTCTGACATTTTAGATATATCATAGTCATGCTATTTAGGCCCAGTTAGCCCTCCACAGGAGCTATCAGAAATGTCTGCACGGGATTGAAGCCTTTAAGCTAGTATATAGTATACATATTCGTTTATTCTCTTACACATTTCATTCATTTGACTCCGGCCATGCAAGA
Organism: Octopus bimaculoides; assembly: GCF_001194135.2. Taxonomy (NCBI): domain Eukaryota; kingdom Metazoa; phylum Mollusca; class Cephalopoda; order Octopoda; family Octopodidae; genus Octopus; species Octopus bimaculoides. The sequence goes on from NC_068988.1 coordinate 7,342,621, forward strand.
GCACTGCTTTAAAGGGTCTTTTGTCGAAGAAATCGACCCCAGGACTAATTCGTTATAGGCCTAGTACTTATTCTATCGATCTCATAAGCACACTACGATCGCTTGTCAAGGGATTTTGAGGGAACAAACACAGACACAAAGACACACGCACATAATATATATATACATGACGGGATTCTTTCAGTTTCTGTCTCCCAAATCCACTCGCAAGGCCTTGGGCGGCCCGAGGCTATAGTAGAAGACGCCCAAGGCACCACGCAGTGGGACTGAACCCGGAACCATGTGGTTGGGAAGCAAGCTTCTTATCACACAGCCACGCCTTCCCCTACACCCACACACACATACACATACACATATGTATGCATGTGTGTATGTATATATATATATATATATGTGTGTGTGTGTGTGTGTGTGTGTATATATTGACCGTTGACTGGACACTATTC
>NC_068988.1:7343544-7347268 GCF_001194135.2 Octopus bimaculoides
ATATATATATATATATATATATATATATAATATACATCCGTATAAGGTATCATTGCGCGTGTAAAATATATTGCTAATGAATTTCTTAAGAAACGGTAAATAAAGGCTAATTGCACACACATTAGTTATAGACTCCAGAACCCCATGAAATTTCCACAATGCCTTTTGCTGATTAAACTAACAGGGTGCCAAGTCAGACAGAAGTTTTTATAATTGTTGGTGTCTCCGTTATTATGGTTATTATTTCAATTTTTTTTTTCCTGTGGGATTCGCACAATATTTCCTGCTATTGAAAAATGTCTTATTTGCAGCATTGTAAAACAATCTGGAAAAAACATTACAACTTTGAACATTTAAAACGGGGAGGCGGGTGAAAAAAAAAACAAAGCATATGACTAAAAATTGACTGGCAAAACGGCAAATGCAGCCTAACTTATCTGACTCAACCCCCACTAATGTTGTCGTTTGTTCACACTTCGCTTTTTTCACGAAGAATTTGCCAGACGCGATTCTGTGTAAGCTCGGATTCAAAATGAAACAACCTTGGAGCGAAGACCAAGCACCCAGAGAGTAAATATGCAGAATATTGTTTTATCATTCGCTTGTTTCAGTCATTAGATTGCGGTCACGCTGGAGCACCACCTTAAAGAATTCTTTTATTCGAATGAGTCGAATCCCAGTATTAATTTTGTTTTTTTCTTTTCTAAAGCCTAGTACTCATTCTATCGCTTCTTTTTGCCAAACCGCTAAGTTATGGGAACGTAAAGAAACCAGCACCGGTTGTTAAGCAGTGTTGGGAACAGACACAGACACAAAAATACACGCACACATAAATACCACAGGTTTCTTTCAGTTTCCGTCCACCAAATCCACTCACAAGGCTTTAGTCGGCCCGAGGCTATAGTAGAAGACATTTCCCCAAGATGCCACGCAGTGGGACTGAACCCAGAACCAGGTGGTTGCGAAGAAAGTCTCTTATTATATAACCACGCCTGCGCCTATATGGTAGAATATACTAGGGAATGTTTTTTTTATCTTTTTACACGTTCCAGCTTGAAGACTGTGGCCATACTGGTGCACTGCAAGTGAAAAAGAATGTAGATCATCCGCCGGATGCCGCAATCCGGGATATAATTATGAAAGAGTAATGGAATTTAGGATCTTAGTCAGAAAAGAATATTAGTGACTTGGTGGTTAAGTTCTTTGGAAAATTGCAGTAAATGGCGAAATATAAATTTGCTAAGAGAGAAAAAGTATACGAAAGAGACCCCAGCTGAAATGTGAAATTGTAAAAATCGCTCATTGAAACTTGTCAAAATGGAGGTGGTTATGTCTCAAAACTGGCAACGAAAGAAACATTTTTTTAAAAACATTCTTTGTACGCAACTGAAATAACGTTGGAATAAATCGCCATATTTGTATATCATGCTAAACCGTTAGAAAGCATGGTGCTGTGGAATTGTCTGAGATAAAACATCATCATAAGCTTGTTATGTTAAGCCCCAAGAAACATCTGTCGTTCCCATGAATCTCTACCATGGCCCTCATTGAAGATGAAATAGAATTTTTGTTAGGCCTCATAAGGCTAAGGTGCGTGGCGTAGTAAGGAGCGTGTTGACTCACGATGGAAAGACCGTGGTTTCGATTCCGAACAGTGATCTGTGTTCTTGGACATAACACTTCATCTCACATTGTTCCAGCCCACTTCATTGTAAATGGGTTCCAGCAATGAGTGGGAAGTTATCCCTGGAACAGACTAGCTTCCTCTTCAAGGAGGGTAAGACAGTTGTGACTTCGATCATTTATTTGCCATAGAATCCGGGTTAAGCTCTGGACTTACAAGTCCTGAATCTCGTGTCAAGCCTAAGTCTAGACCAGCTCATTAGAGTTGACTAGTTGCATTTTTTTATCACATTGAAGCTTGTGACAACAAAATGCACGCCCAGACGACACTTAGATACAATTTCTCAACATACACGTTGTCTTCATACTTATGTGGCCTTAATTTCGCGCCACCAATCATAATGAGATAAAGCACAAAATTCTTTTCGTCACAAATGTATAGATATGAAAATAAATAACCACCATATTTCATGATAGATTAAATTATAAGCTGTGACTTCTTTCTATGTTCTCTGTAAGGAGAAGATCAATGTGGACCCGTTTTTGTATATCGTGTCTCTCTCCATCTATGGCCATAAACGCTGAGTAAGGACCGAAAGAGTAGTGTAGTGAAAACAAGGGGCCGAAACAGAGTTCCTCCAAATGATCTTTGTAGTAATGTTACCCGACAGGGTATTTTGCTCGGAGATCAGGGAGTCTCTCGAAGACGACTCGTTACATTTCTGTATTGAGGAGTCACAACTCAGGCACAATGGACATGTGATCAAAACGCCACAGGAAAGAATCGCAAGACGGATACTTCAAGCCAAACCACACGGAAGGAAACCTGGTGGCATATACAGAACGAGATGGTTGGATGATATCCATAGTCACACTCGGGCATGTTCGGGAATCGAGCAGGAAATGGAAACGCCAGTTGCTTCTTATAGGAACCTCTCAAGGACCTCCCCTGAGGAGACATCGCCTTCGGCCCTCTGACGACTAGTGGGTGCAGGAAAGGGTTGGATCGATAATCAGAAGAAAGGGATTCTGTTGTTCCTGCCCTCATTCATCTATTTATTTGCGCAAAAGACATTGTATTTTAACCACACCAAATATTATTTGCACAGAGAGGGACAAGCTAATGCATGTTTAATTAACGCCTGTATATATATATAGACAAATTTGCAACACACACACACACACACACATACACGCAGGCACGCACGCACATATGTTTGTATGTATGTGTGTATGTATGCATGTATGTATGTATGAGTGTGTGCATGTATATATGGGGAGAGCCACAGAGAGAGTTATGTACAGGTGTTAAACATAAACGGCAATATGTTATTGTCAATTGAAGTATTACCTGTTTAACTAACTCACTAAGAAATATAAAGTTAATACAATATATACTTATTTTAAATGTTTATCTAAGTACGTATATATATATATATATATGTGTGTGTGTGTGTGCGTGTGTGTGTGTGTGTGTGTGTGTGTGTATGTGTGTGTGTGTGTGTGTGTGTGTATGCATGTATATATATAGTTATGATATATTCTATTAAGAACGTAGTAGAGTAGAGCTTAAAGCTCGTTCACATAATCATAATGCACGCCTGGAGAACTACTTTGCGTGAAAACAATTGTAGAGATTAATAAACAAAATGTCCAACCGTACTCCTTGTTGACTTCAAGTTTTTCTCTTATATATATATATATACATATATATATATATTCTTTCACTTGTTTCAGTCGTTTGACTGCGGCCATGGGATGTATAAATGAATATATGGAAAGATGGTTTGATGGATCGGCGGATGGTTCTGCACAAAGAGAGAGAGAGAGAAAATCATACGCAGGCGAGAGGCAGAGAGAGAATGAGAAGGAGAAAAAGAAAGATGGAAACTCTGAGACAGAGAGAGAGGAAGAAAGAGACAGAAACAGAGAAATAGAGACAGGCAGAAAGATAGAGGAGGCACCAGAAAAACACAAAGACAAAGAAACAAATATAACAAGGACTTAGAGAGCGTGATCTATCTATCTATCTATCTATCTATCTATCTATCTATCTATCTATCTATCTATCTATCTATCTATCTATCTATCTATCTATCTA
>NC_068988.1:7348104-7350865 GCF_001194135.2 Octopus bimaculoides
TATTTCTGTTTATCTGTTTTACTCTGCGTGTGAATATGAGTATTCACAGACACGTACACACACACACACACACACACACACGCACACACACACACGCACACACACACACACACACACACACACACACACATATTTACGCATATATTGTTCAAAACAGTTTGATTCGGATTCTGAATATTACTATTAATATTAATATTTAGCAGAAGCAACAGAGTGACTCAAGGTTTGAGACTTCCGTGTGTTTTCATCAGCATACCTGGAGATGTATGTGTGTATGTGTGTATATATATATATATATATATATATATATATGTATGTATGTATGTATGTATGTATGTATGTATGTATGCATGTATGTATATACATGCATAAGAAACCAATGTGTACGTACGCCGCCATATGTATATAAATAGGAATAGAAAATATGGGACAAGAACGCAAAACAGCCAGACAGATAATACAAAAAATGGACAAGAAAAAACAAGGACGGGTCATTCGGAGTTTTCTTTCCTCAGTCGAGTTCCAGATTATCTTCGCAATTTCGGCTGGTTATACTCGAGATTGCTCCAATAATTACATACTCCATTCAGATTACAAGTTCACATTTATACGTGTAATTATCAGGGCACTGGTACATGTAACACACTGCCTAAATACCAATCTTGAGAAATAAGTTTTCTTAAAATCCGAAAGGAGAAAGCTGATTCGATGTCTACAGATCCAATCCATCACTGGAACTGTAAAAATCTGTAAAATTTTCCAGAAGTTTATCGTTTAGGCATATATTAGTATCTCTAGATATGCAACTATATGCATGAGAATACATGCATAAAACATACAAATCTGCTCATATACATACATACATGCATGCATACATACATACATACATACATACAAAAATATCCTATTGTTGATATTAAAATTCCAATGAAGGAGCCTTGGGTCTAGGTTAGAAACCGGCTCTTTCTCCATTGGCAGGAAATCTTGAAATAAAACTCAATAACGACGTACGCACGACTGTCTTCTTTCACACACACAGATGTGTCTATAAATGTGCGACAAACCACTACAGAGCTTCCGTTTACTAAATTCATTTCCATGGGTCGTCTCCTAACGAAAATAAATGACACTTTCCTCAGTTGCTGCGCAGGGTTACTGAACTCAAAAACCCGTGGCCGAAAAGAGAACTTCGCCATCACAAAGCCACGCCTGCATCGATTTAAAAATATATTAAATAAATAGAAAATAAATAAATATAAGATTTGAGAGTGATAGCATTAATGCCTCGATCCTATATCTGCTCAATCACGGCCGACCATGGGCTAAAATTCATGACCAATAACAAAGAAACCAATGACAACTACAACTACAACAACAACAAATTTTATTTTTAAAATGCGATTCACACATTTACAGTCACAACCTAGTCATTTCTTACGCATGCGTAATCGTAGAATTTCCGTATAGAAGAGAGCTTACGATGCAGAACAATGACTCAGCCAGTGTTGTCATCTTCTTCTTGAGCCAAACACCTGCAGAGGATTCTAAGAAAGGTTGTTACGGTGATAAGTATTACGGTATTTGGTGCGAACATTGATGGTCTGATGGTTTGTGACCTCTTCCGTATAAATACACACACACACACACACAATCACACACACACACACACACACGATCACTCACTCACTCACACATACACACACACATATGTATATATGATTATGTATTGTATGCGCGTGTTTGTAATATAAATTTAAATCAAAATGTACGTGTGTGTGTGTGTGTGTGTGTGTGTGTGTGTGTGTGTGTGTGTGTCTGTGTTAAAGTAAAAAAAGGATAACTAATCTAAGTGAAATACTTTATAAGGTCTTTGTAGATGAAGTTAAACCAGGCTAACAAATATGCTCTGTGATAGGTGTAGGAATATAAGTAACCCGAACACAAGATGTTACCAGTCAAATTTCGAAATCCGGTCACCAAGTGAAGTGTTATGTTGATACAAATCATAAAGAAAAATAGACATATATTGAAGGCTTGCATTAGGTTCCAATAGATACGGGAGGAGATCTACTCTAATAGTTCAGTTTTATTAATCAATTGATCCCTATATACGACACGCAGAGGAAATATTGGAAATATTCTCTGACATGCCCCACCCGACAAAGTAGTAGAGCAACGTGAAACGAAGTATTTTGCTCAAGAACACAACACGCACCAACCTCCGAAAATTGAACCCGTGAACTGGCAATCATGAGTACAACACCCTAACCACAAGGCCATAAGCCTTCACATACCTGATAACCATTGTTCTTCTGTAAACGATTCAGATGAACATTGGCTAAAACCTATAGATATATCATGCTGTAAATTAATATAAATTTATTAATCAATCTACTTTCTAAAAATGCGCGATAAATGCAAATCGGATTTTCTTGAAATGCAGGGGATTACAAAAAGTGTCTTAGCGGACTGTCGTGGAAGTAATGTGGTCGTTGGTAAAATCTCAGCGCAAGACTCAACTTAGTCGAACTCACTCCTGTTTCCCTGTCTGCGAAGATATTGTTTGTGGTGATAAGATAATAACATACGTCTATACATACACTGTTTGTAAGTAGAAGGAGAGGCAAACGTATGTGTGTGTGTGCGACAGAGAATATGTGTAACGATATTTTTTTAATATAGCTGCTACATGTGTATACAAACACATATACATGGATACACACACACACACACACACACGCACGCACACACACACACACAC
>NC_068988.1:7351057-7352719 GCF_001194135.2 Octopus bimaculoides
TATATATAGTTACGAACACACGTACGCATACATATGTAAGCCTAAGCACAAACCCTTAACATGTGTGTGTGTGTGTGTGTGTGTGTGTGTCTTTTAATTACATGTACATAAATTGTTACATAGACATATATTTATCTGGATCGGTAGAGCGTCAAAGAAAACCTTTTGTAGTCTCTTCGCTTTCCGAGTTCAATTCCCGCTTCGGTAATTTTGCCGTTCTTTCTTCCGAGGCCAATAAAATAAACACAAAGAGATGTTTGTTTGTTTCCTTCTTTCTCCTTCGGCGATTTTCCCAAACTCGCTCTCTTTGCTTCTAACTCTCTATCTCTCTTTCTCACGCAAGCACTCTCTTCCTTTCTCTCTCAGACTCGCTTTCTTTCTCTCTCTTTTCCTCTCTTTCTCTCTTAAGCTTTCATTGTTGAGCGCTCTATATGTTTACGTATATATGCAAATACGTTTGAACGTAAGTATGAAATTATGTTTACAGGTATGTGTGTATACACACACACAAACACACATACATACACACACACACATATATGTATAGGAGGCGCAATGGCTCAGTGGTTAGGGCAGCGGACTCGCGGTTCCGATTCTCAGACTAAGCGTTGTGAGTGTTTACTAAGCGAAAACACCAAAAGCTCCACGAGACTCCGGCAGGGGATGGCGGCGAACCCTGCTGTACTCGTTCACAACTTTCTCTCTCACTCTTTCTTCCTGTTTCTCTTGTACCTGTAATTCAAAGGGCCAGCCTTGTCACACTGTGTCACGCTGAATCTCCCAGAGAATTACGTTAAGGGTACGTGTGTCTATGGAGTACTCAGCCACTTGCACGTTAATTTCACGAGCAGGCTGTTCCGTTGATCGGATCAACTGGAACCAACACACACACATGCACACACACACACGCGCGCACACACACGCACACACACACACACACACACACACACATACACATATATATATTCTTTTATTGTTTTACTTGTTTCAGTTATTTGGCAGCGGCCAAATTGAAGCACCATCTTAAAGGACTTTAATCGGAGAAATTGGCCTACGGACTTATTCTTTGTAAGCCTAGTACTTATTCTATCGGTCTCTTTTGCCAAACCGCTGCTTTAAGGGGAAATAAACACATCAGCATCGGTTGTTATACGATGGCGGCGCGACGAACACAGGCACACTCACATAAACACATACATACATACATACATACATACATACATACATACATACATACATGCATACGTACGTACATACATACACACATACATACATACATAATACATAAAAACATATATACATACATATATATATATGTTTATATACACATATATATATATATATATATGTATAGGTATATACAACGAGATTCTCTGTTTCCGTCTACCAAATCCACTCACAAGGTTCTGGTCGTCCCGAGATTATAATAGAGGACATTGAGCTGTCACGCAGACTCACTAAGACCAGGACCATGTGTGACCACTACACATATTTTTTTCTCACCTTATATCTTTCTGTGTTCCTTTCTGTTGAAGAGCATAGGCTCGAAACGATAAAGACTTTCTCTATTCCCGAGCGTTATACTAATACATCCATTTGTTGTTTACACCACCTGTCTTCGTTTGTTATTTTTTCGTGAATTCTCCCATATATATATATATA
>NC_068988.1:7356467-7357570 GCF_001194135.2 Octopus bimaculoides
ATATATATATATATATATATATATATATATATACATTCATATATATATACATGTGTCTCTGTGTGTGCGCGCGCACATGCATTAAGAAACAGTGAGAGATCGTGGGAAGGCGAGATATTTTTGTCCAGTCAATGAAACTACAGATGAAGGTCAAGTGAAAACACTTAATAAAACAAAAACACTGGAGGAAAAGAGATTTGTTTTTACGGTCAAGATTTATTAGTGATATACAAATTTATCATTTGTTCTTCCTCGGTGTCTTAGTAACGTGCATACAAAGTAGGGGCAGATGTGTGATTATGCAACAACGTTCTCACCGTGTTGATACTGGCTGGACAATGAGTGGACAGTGAGTGGATCGTGAGAGAAAAACTTCGTCACAGTTAAACGGTCAGAGTGCATGTGTAACGTGTTGTTGTTCTCTATAATTGCACTGTTGCGCTAAGGCTTTCGGCTACACATACATAATGACTGTTATATATGGCACCACATGTATAGTAGTCGCAGTTAGTCGTTTGATTTGTGTGTACTTTATTAGTAAAGCTGCAAAATCTCACAAAGACTGTTATTTCAGCGTTTCACGTTCCACAGTTTTGGTTGAGGATGGAACAAAATATGGTTATATGCATAAATATAGAATTATGTTGATAGATACACATTTGAAAACGGCTTTGTTTCATTGGTCCTTTCAAGTAACGTTCTTTTTCAATAACTGATTATATATGAAGTTACAATTACAATTTAAAATCATGTAAAAATCGAAAAACACCTTAAATCAAGCATTAGCTTTAGTAGAGGTGGGGGAGAAATCCTGTATACCCAGGGTCAATTAATTAATGGTAAAAAATAATAAACTTAAATAAATTTTTAAAATATGTCCGTTTGAAATAATAAACATTTACAAAGAACTAACATCATAAAACTACATATACATTTAGTAATACATACACATACCAACAAACATATATATACATATATACACTAAACGTACAAACGTTGGTACATGCTTGCATACATATACAAATAAATACAGGTAAAACATAAATATATACAAATGCATATATAGGTATCTACACACACACACACACACACACACACACACA
>NC_068988.1:7357636-7358538 GCF_001194135.2 Octopus bimaculoides
ATATATATATATATATATATATATATATATATATATAAACAAAGACGAAGACAGGTGTATGAACGACAAGCAATTATATTAGTTTCACGCTCGGGTAAAATGGCAAAGTCTTTTATGATACGTGCCTACATATATATATACATACATACAATCATACATACATACATACATAATAGACAAATTAAAATAATAGTCATTTCATATAATTCCCTTATTATACCAAATTTGCCTTACAGCTGTCTCCAGTAGTCATTTATCGATAGGTTTACTCAATTGGTCTACTGATCACTTGAGGTAAATTAAAAGACCTGTGAAAATTAAAGATAGCTTCGTCTGAGCCATACTCTGTAAAAATCAGTTTATCTGAAGCCCATCCACGGATTTACAATATAGGATTGTGATGAACCATAACTTGTGACCCTACCAAAGGATTATCTGGTGTTCTTCAGTAATTTGATATTGTTAGCCAGGTGTGCCACCAGAGAACTTATGAAATATTTTGCCCAGATTGATAATCTCTCAGCATTTCTTCTGTATGTGTGTGTGTATTTATAAGCATATTACAATGGATAATACTAAGTGCACTTTTCCTTTTTTTCTCTCTCCATTTCTTTTTTCTTTTTGATGTAATCTTGGGACTAAAAATGTTTGCGGCTGACGATAGCTTTAAACCATCCTTTCTATCAATTATATACTCATATAATGATGCAACGATTGTTTGTGTATAAAGCTTGAAATACGTGTACCGCGGAATCCTTTGTGTTCTGTTTTCATTTTACGTTTTAATATATACAAACTTACATAGATATATATCATATATATATGTGTCTGTGTGTGTCTGTGAACGAACGTATGTCTATATATATATATATGTATATATATATATATATATATATATATAT
>NC_068988.1:7359219-7362087 GCF_001194135.2 Octopus bimaculoides
TATATATATATATATATATATATATATGTGTGTATGTATATATATATATATATATATATATATATACAAACACTCACAAAAATTAATACACATAGATCCGCACACATTGCATATATGCGCATGCCTATACACACATTTTCACAGAAACGTTCGTACATACATAAGCACATACACACACCACACACCACACACCACACACCACATACACGCTCAGAGATAAACACATAAACACTGTTTGCTATGAATAACTCAGCACGTCATCATAAAACATGAAAAGACATCAAGGAAAGTAAACAAACCTTAAATACAGAGAACATTTCATACATATGTCAGTGAATAGCGTGTATGCCGTCAATAGGATTACTGACAATATATACAGGACTTTAACTAATAGAGGTAACTAATGAAGGTCAACGCGATTGAACAAGAAGACCCTATTTCAATACAAATATCAACCAGTTTTGCCTATGCTTTCATTCATACAAGCAGTACCCAAGTCTCAGTCAGAGACACCAAGGTACAAGACAGACAGCGATGCAAACGCTAAATATATATGACACCGGTGTTATGAAACAAAAACTGTCTTATAAATTTAGAATAAATCTGAATGGATATCGTTGTTGTTGTTATTATCATTTTGGCAGACGAAGGTGACGAGCTAGCAGAATCGTTAGCACGCTGGGCGAAATGCTTAGCGGTGTTTCACCCGTCGGTGAGTTCTGAGTTCAAATTCTGCCGAGGTTGACTTTGACTTTCATCCTTTCCGGGGTCGATGAATTAAGTACCTGTTGCGTACTGATATCGATCTAATCGACTGGTACTCTCCCCAAAAATTTCGGGCCTTGAGCCTTGAGTAGAAAAGAATCGTTAGCAAGCTGGACGAAATGCCCAGCGGTAATCGGCATTTCGCCAGTTGCTGTGTTTTGAGTTCAAATTCACCTAGCATCATAATTTGGAAATATCTATAAAACAGTCAAAAGCTTGTTTATTTTTATGTTTTTTTAAAAATTTATTTATTATTAGTGTTGCTTAATATGTTTTGCTAAAGTTGCTGTTTCTTTTCAGATATCATCAGAAAAAAGATAATTAAAAGTCATTAAAATGACAGATCTATCGGACTTTCAAAGAGGTCAAATTATTAGTGTTCGTATGGCTGGTGCTAGCATAACGAAAACAGCCGAAATGTTTGGTGTCTCGAAAGTAATGACAGCCTTTGAGAAAGAAGGAAAAACCTCCTCGTTGAAACAAAACTCTGGAAGAAAACCAAAATTTTCAGATAGGGACCGTCGGACTCTTACACGAATTGTTAGAAAGGTTCACAAAATTACTGCTCCAAAAATTACTGCAGAGCTTACTGACCACCTCGAGAACCCAGTTTCCACAAAAACTGTTCGCCGGGAGCTGTACAAAGCCGGATTTAACAGGAGGGCTGCAATCAGAAATTCACTACTTTCAGAAACAAACGTTGTAAAACGTTTAGAGTGGAGTAAAAATCTACAGAATTGGTCCCTAGAGCAGTGGAAGAATGTTATTTTCTCCGATTAGTCATCCTTTACCTTATTTCTGACCACTGGCCGAGTATAGGTGTGGAGACAGCCAAAAGAAGCATTTGACCCAGATTGCCTTCTTCCAACTGTTAAACATGGAGGAGGATCTGTGATGATCTGGGGTGAGGGGGCTATATGTTGGAAATCCGCCGGCCCAAAGCTTTCCTTTCATGGCAGAATTAATAGTCAAGAGTATTTAAGCATTTTATCTGATCAAATTCATCCTATGGTTGCGGAACTGTTTCCGGAGATAAACGCGTAATCATGGAGGTGTGAGTTCGAGCCTCATAGCTGTCCACCTACACGTTTTTTCTGCAAAATAGGGGTAGTTTATCCTGTTCAGGCTATATTATTAGCATTATCCTGCGTTTGAGAATTTAAAATCACTTCTTTAACTTTCAAAGACATTTCAACGCTTCTAAAAGCAAACTTCGTTTGTTTGTTTACGTTGATCGAAATTTGAATTTTATATATATATATATATATATACTCAGATATGTATATATCTTACTTGTATTTTCATTGCATATGTTTCTTTTTATACACTCCTTTTTAATCAAGAAGACTTATGATCTGCAAGTGTTGCTGATATAACCATCCTTTTTCAGGATGGTTATATTAGCCACACTTGTAAATCATGAGATAGACCCTGTGTATCATGAAAAGCAATAAACTGTTAGTCTGAAGAAGATTCTGCGCGATTAGATAGAGATTCGTTTCCTATCATTTGCAGGTTGGGCCGCCATGTTGACGTTTCATCGCTATATCATTTTGTAATTTATACAAATGTGTGTGGGAAGGTGCGTGTGTTTGTGAGTGTATGTGTCTGCTTTTGGGTGTGTGCGTGTGTGACTGTTCATATGTGTGTTTTCGTTTTTATGCATAAGTGTAATTTTGGATGTATATATACGAATAGGGACTGGGCTGAAATGTCCTTGCCCTAGCTTTAAAGGTATTGCGTAAGGCCTGACTGGAGGCCCAACCTTTCTGAGTTCTTTTACAAGGCTCAGGACAACTGAAAGACTGCAGCAATAAGTGCGTGAATCTGAGAAGAGGAATGTGTTGAATAAAATCGTGATTAACTGATCATCCTGGGTTTTCTTTTACCCTATGCCAGGAATTTTTCAGCACCCCGCCCCCTTATGAGAATATAAAAAAACGTATGCATAAACATATATTTTTTTTCTCCCTTTACATATATATATATATACACATAAATATATATACATATATATATATATATACATACATATATATACGTCGTATATATGTATATATATATATGTATGTGTGTTTGTGTGTCTGTGTTTGTCCCCCCCCC
>NC_068988.1:7368218-7369770 GCF_001194135.2 Octopus bimaculoides
CCAGGTACTAAACACAATTGTCCACCGACTTTCTTTCGGTATTGTATGCATTTAAATAATAAGTGTGTCTGTGGTGGGGTGTTATAATAATAGATTGGTTCAGCTCCCTATGACTTTAAATTTCCTACACTCTTAGGACGAACCTATCTTCTTACTATTTTTCTGTCGTTCCATTTTGTTGTCTAAATGCTTCCAAAATATTCATAATATTTTCCTTTCATTTTCGTTACAATTTTGATGAGGATTTCTGTTTATTTTCCTTTTTTTTTTTTTGTCGGCCAATTAGCCCAATTTCTATCTCATCTAGACATTTTAGTGTACACTTTGGGCTAATAGTACTTTTTCTTTTTCTTTTGTGGTCTTTGGTCGGACGCATCTTTTATATTTAGTTAAACGTTGTGCTTTGTTTATTTTTTCTGAGATGCAGATTTTGACTTAGTATTAAAGCACACGAGTGTCTTTCGTTAGCTTTTGTGACACTTTCACTACGGAACCGATCAAACTTGTTATTATCTACACAACAAAGTTGTTTCTTTTTTCTGAAATTCTAGCAATATTAGTAGTAATCTCAAATATCTTAATATCGGTCCGAAGCTGGTTCTGAACCATATCATTGTGTCTTTCGGCAGGTGTTGCCACTTCGACAAGTGTCTACTTACTGTGTGAACTGCTACTGTTTTGTTATTATTATTTTTTGATCCCCAATCAGCCCTTTTGGAGTTTATCATTGGTCAAATACATTCCAGTTATGACCATCTCGTACTACAGAGTGGGCGGAGGTCAGTCTGATTCAATGGTTGTAATATTGTTTCTATTCTAGGACGGTAAAGGTACAATTTGAACGATAGTACTATAGTATAACTTACGGTCAGGTCGAGTGTCCGCATAGGAATGTTTGCATTGCGTTGTACTAAAATACCACATGTTATACATTTTTACAACTAAGTAGACTCAGCTGTGTGTCAAATATGGGCGAAAAAATTTAGGTCTGTTTTGTTGCCAACTGAACATTCTCTTGCGTTCGTCATTTGTTTTATCTCGACGCGAAACAAAAATTAAAATAAAGCAAAAACAAATTAGCAGGGAAGAAATTTTTCAAGATCTGAAGAAATTTAGACGAATCGATTACACTTAGATTCACATTTTTGCTCTTTTCGTTTAGTCTCATATTAGCCTTCATCGATATCTCTAATCATAGGTTTTTCGAACAGTGGTGACCAAATGGTGTTCTCCCTAATCGTCCTCATGGCATCAGATGCACAAGCCAGTCTTAATGTTCCAATTAGCCTCTGTTGTCCTAATGTCCCAATTAGCCTCTGACTAACTAGGATATCCTATTGTCATATTAACACTTTAACATTTAAACCGGCTGTATCAGGCAAAAATATTCTACCTGTTTTATGTTGATCTCGGTCAGATCCGGCTCTTCGCACTTACCCTGTAATGCCATTCTAAAATATAATCATTCACATCACTGAAATCTGGAATATATGGACCCCTTATTCGTACATATATATATATATATATATATATATATATATATATATATATA
>NC_068988.1:7370535-7373357 GCF_001194135.2 Octopus bimaculoides
TGTGTGTGTGTGTGTGTGTGTGTGTGTGTGTGTGTGTATGAATGCGTGTGACGAAGACTCGCTGACAGCCGACTCTTAGTTTAGGTTGGTGAAGGGCAAATAAAAATGTGTGACATCAGTTGTTTTCTGTGGACTGGGTTGAAAAATTCATAGAATGATCAAATTTTCATAGCATTGGAATAACAGAGGACTCAATACATGTTGATATTTGGTTATATCAAGGTTTCTGGGAGATGTGAAATATGTTAGAGATGAATATAAATATTCCTCAATTCTAGCTTTTAATGTAAACCAGTGGTCCTCAGCTGCGGTCCTAATGAAACCTGAGTGTTCATATAAGATTTTTGGAGGCCCATGCAAGCAAAATAGTAAATTGAGAATCCACGATGGTATTTTGAGGATCCAATGAAAAAACTTTTCTTCAGGTGTGTTTATTGTAAGGAACAACTAGGTCCCTTTCTCTAATGATTTACATGTTTGATGAACAAAATAGAAATCTTGAATGCAGAATTCCTTAAACTACTTTTAAATATCGAATCGATGTGGGGGTCCGCAATAATAGAATAATAACCAAAGAAATCCCTAGATAAAAAAAAAAATGATTGAGGGCCAGTGATGTGGGCGAAAGAGAACTATTTTGGAAATGCTTAACTCCTAAAGATTTTATTTTGCAATTAGTATGGAAATGGAGAATATCACACGCGTATAAAACAGTAAAAATCGCCTCACAGTTTCGTTGAGACCAAAAATCGTGGGTGTCTTGAGACATAAGCTATTGATTGTTTTACCATGCTGATAGTTCAAGAATGATAAAAAGTAATTCCAAATCAGGTATTCCTGTCTTACGCAATATATTGTTACTGAACTATCTGTTGACTATGTTTATATTTGTCAAATGTTATTACGAGAGAAATAATTTCGAACTGGAGGCCTTTCTGCATTCGTTCGACGCTCAAGGCCATTCCTTCCATCTTGATTTATACCAGACGTGCATATCTCTTGAAGTCGGTTTCATTCTACCAAATACAATTTCATGAATAATGCCTTAGTCTGCGTGCTATTTCCGTTTTGAAAAACTACATTATCAGAGAACTTTAAAAATTGTGTTGATTACAGAGACAGATGATAAACATCACTGTCAAAAATTTCTGGGAAAGAAATTAAATTACGGCTTTTAATTAAAGCAATTAAAAATATCAAAGATGCCAGAAAGGAAGTGAAAACACACACTTATTGGGGTTTGGAAATAAACTACGTTCTAATGTAATTAAGGAACTTTATACTATGCAGGTTACAACCGTCTTAGCCAACAATGACTGTATACAAATAGTGCAAAGAAGAATTTGAAAATGTGATAACTGATCTTCTTGATATCTGGCATACTAATAATTATACTCTTAAAATTAACTATTTTACTTGCACGGACCTCCAAAATTCTTATATGGTCCTTCACATCTCGATTCATTCCAAACGAACATAAAGGCTGAAGTCATTTTCAATGCACCGAATATAATTTCACTACTAAAACCCAGATCCAAGATTTATTTCCGCTTTAAAAGTATATTGTTAGAGAAGAACTGGAAATTCTTTGGATGGTAGTGGCAGAGGTTAAGCATTGTCTTTCAAAGATTTTGGGAAAAACTACAGCATTATACATATTAAAGACGCCTGGGAGGAATTTCAAGATGCACTCTCTGTAGGGCTTGGGAAAAAAACAAACTTCGTTCAAATACGATGAAGGAAGAATGCAGGTTAGAGCATTTTGCTGGTACTCCGTCGCTTACGACGTCGAGGGTTCCAGTTGATCCGATTAACAGAACAGCCTGCTCGTGAAATTAACGTGCAAGTGGCTGAGCACTCCACAGACACGTGTACCCGTAACATAGTTCTCGGGGATATTCAGCATGACACAGAGTGTGACAAGGCTGACCCTTTGAATTACAGGCACAACAGAAACAGAAAGTAAGAGTGAGAGAAAGTTGTGGTGAAAGAGTACAACAAGATTCGCCACCAACCCCTGCCGGAGCCTCGTGGAGTTTTAGGTGTTGTCGCTCAATAAACACTCACAACGCCCGGTCTGGGAATCGAAACCGCGATCCTATGATCGCAAGTCTGCTGCACTAACCACTGGGCCATTGCGCCTCCACAGGTTAGAGCATACAACCATCTTAACCAGCAATAACCATGTACAAACGGTAAAAAAAGGTGGGATTTGAAGGAGGTGTGGCAGTTGATCTACCGGATTTCTTGACACCGCTCCATCTTTGAAGGGCTTAAAGAACGTTTAGTTCAGACAGCCAAGAAGAGTTTCGTTCACAACAAGCTTTATAATGAGAACCACAGAGATCTTACCTAAAAAGCCTTAATGAAGTAATTCATATATATTGGTGCGTTTCGGAAACACGATCCTAATTTTGAATAAACCATGAAAATGGAAAAATGATCCGTAATTTTAGAGGCAAGTTATTATAAGATTTAGAGCTTCGTATAAAGCAGGCAGAACAGAGTATCCCAGACACGTAAAAAAAATGTTTTAAAGAAGAAGACTGGAGCAAATATAGAACCGTCTCTATTTTGTTTTATTGTATATGTTTTGCTATGTTTTTTCATTTATTGCGTAAACTGAAGACAATATATATATGCATGTGTACGTATGTATGTGTGCGTGCGTGTGTATATATACATATACATGTTTGTGTGCGTACATATGTATATATATATATCTGTATATATATGTGTATATCTATATGTATATATATGTGCATATATATATATATATATATATATATATATATATATATGTGTGTGTGTGTGTGTGTGTG
>NC_068988.1:7373973-7376251 GCF_001194135.2 Octopus bimaculoides
TTCCCTTTTTATTCTAATTTTTCTCAGTCGCTTCTCTCTTCCCTTGTTCGTATTTTTAACAGCCTTAGGGATTTTTCAAGCTCCTTGAATCACATCCTTTATTGTTAAATGAGACTAAGGCGCCGAGCTGGCAGAATCTTGAACTCGAGGAATTAAATACTTCGCAACATTTCTTCCGGCTTAACGTTCTGATAATACAGTTCTGTATTTAAGAGACGAAGAATAATGTACATTATTTACATTTGACGGATGTTTGTCCTCATCTTGTTTGTTGTTAACACAAAGTTTCGGCTGATATACCCAAGACACCTGACGAAGGCTGGAGGGTATATCAGCCGAAACGTTATGTTAACAACAAACAAGATGAGGACAAATATCCGTCAAATGTAAATAATGTAAATAATGTAAATATGGATCATTTAAGGTTTAGCAATTCTGTCTTATCTCTCCGTTTGTATACAAGGGGGTTGACGAAAACAAAATGCAGTTTAATGCTGACAAGTCTCAAGCTCTCCACCATCGACCCCACTAAACAGACTGTAGTCAGAATACATATGACTACTTGATATTGCAATCCCAGAGTTAGAATCAGCGCTTCACATGGAAATCCACAGGAGAGGTAATGAAAAGTTTCGTGTAGATACAACTACGATGGCAACAACGTGCCTGCGACTGAATACCTGGTTTCTAAGATTTTTCAGATCACGAGAAACGAACATCATGCTGCTCCTATGGAGAACATGTGTTTTCATTCAACTGGATTACTACCCCCAATTCTGGTCACTTCAAAGCGTAAATTAACAGCAGGGCTGAGGCAATCCAGTGACACTATACCAAGCAGCCCCTGTCCAACAGATGGATGACATGAAGGGCTAAAAGAAGTGAGGCTCTATTCCATAGAACAGTGGTCCTCAACCGATCTACATATGACTCTTCGGGGCCCATATGATCTCGGGGCCCATATGATTCTTAGAAGTCCGTATAAGATATTGTTAAATTTATGAGAAATAAATTGATTATATTTGTACACAGCTCTGAGTATTTTAACAATTTCTTTATACAATTCTTTATACTATTTAATTATAAAAAATATAACGGAGTTTTTTAATACATTGAATGGCTATGAGGCACTACCCCACTAAAATAGCAATCAAAGAGGTCCATAGGAAAAATAATTCGAACGATATGCAGAGAGAAGGCTCGAAAGATATGCAGTGATGCATATTTGGAAAATCTTGGTATGTCTAGGGCACTAGCTTTGGAGTAGGACCTCATTTCAAAGTACCTCATTTCAACGTACCTCATTTTAAAGGACCTCATTTCTAAGTACCAAATATACTGCCCTCTCTGCTCAAAGTAAGAACCTATTACCGTAACGACTTAATGGTCAAATGTCGGTGAATTTACTGTTCCTTACCAAAACGTCGCAGAGCTCTACGAGGTGTAGAAGTGGGTAGGCTCAAAGAATAATTAACAAAAATTTTCCCTGAGATATCAGATGAACCCACAGAGAGGCAAGAAAGGCAGGTAAGAGCTGTACTGTATAAATCACTACTTTATCACGACCGATTCCGAAGACGGGATCGGGAAAGAGTAGAAATGAAACATACATACATAAAAAACAAACAAAAATACTCTATTGTTGATGTTGAAATTCCAATGAAGGAGTCTTGGATCTAGGTTAGAAACCAGTTCTTTCTCTATTCGCAAGAAATCATGAAATAAACTGAATAATGACATACATATACGCATGCGTGTATACATGTATGTGTATTTGCGCAATTGTAACATAAAGATGTCTTTACTGTATCATTTACAAGACAAAATTATTATCGGTGGGCTCCACAGGTTTTCTTAAAATATTACTAACACACACACACACGGACTTGTTTTGGTTAGCATTCCCTGGTAGGTAGGAATGTATATGCCTAAACAGACCGTTTTCAAGGTGTTTCTATGTCCTGAGAGAATGGTGTGTATATTTCATGCCTGTGTCTGTATGAATGGTGAAGTGTGTGAATCTGTGTCAATATAAACATCTTAGAGACAGGCTTCTTGGAGACGAGAGAGAGGCAGAGAGAGAGAGAGAGGCAGAGAGAGAGAGAGAGGCAGAGAGAGAGAGAGAGGCAGAGGTGGGGGGAGAATGAAAGAAAAAGGGAGAGAGAGAGAGATTAAAGAGCAGCAGAACGCAAAGAGTCAAGGACCATGTGTGTGTATAGATATGTATCTATATACATGTATATATATATATATATATATATATATATATATATATATA
>NC_068988.1:7377985-7380296 GCF_001194135.2 Octopus bimaculoides
TTGTTCCCACTACTTCTTGGTAACCGTTGTTGGTGTGTTTACCTCCCCGTACCCTAGCGGCTCAGCAAAAGAGACCAATGGAACAAATACCAGATCTAAAAAGAAATGATAACTGGGGTCGATTCACTCTGCTAAAAATTCCTCACGGTGGTGCGCCAGCATGGCCACAGTCCAATGAGTGAAACAAGTAAAAGATACATACATACATAAATAAATAGATAAATAAATGTGTGCATGTGTGTATGTGTGTGTGTGTGTGTGTGTGTGTGTGTGTGTGTGTGTGTGTGCATTAATAGTAATGATAAGACAACAAAAGAATGATTGAGACCTCGATATTATGTAAATAGAGGAATATATCTGTAATATAACATGTGACAATTATTCGGTTGCCATAATAAGACTCCGAGTTTCGGATGTAGGGGCGGAAACCTGCTCCGGCATCTCGTCAGTTATTGAGGCAATCAAAATATGCTACTTTTTATTTAATTGTTTATTTATATTCAGGGCAAGCCAGTAAGTAAGTAATGCTTAGCTACATGCTAAAAAAAGACGCCAAATAACTCTAAACTACCTTAAATATCACAATAAAAACGCGCTGAAATCGGGGGAATGAACGAAGATTCATAAAAAGGCCCAATTACATATCAATTGATTTCAGGATTACAGGGAAATTCCCTTTTTCCATTGTCAGTTCACATCGATACAAACAATTATAAATACCAGAGGTTATAGTAGAAGACACTTGCCCAAAGTGTTACACAGTAAGATTGAACCCGGAACCATGTGGTTCGTAAGCAAGCTACTTTATTTCATAAATATTTGCCATAAAGGCATTACAAAGAGGGGACGAACAAGGACAGACAAACATAAAAGGGATGAAGTAGCTGTATCGATTAAATATTTACAATTTTAAATATACAATAATAATTTGATTATATTTACGATGTTCGATTAAATCATTGTCATTACAGATGCAATTTGTAATAGCCACACAGCCACTCCTATGCCTTCAACATTATTCATATTTGAAAACTTTTCTACTATTTTTGATTGCAAAATCTTTGATCCGATCCTCACTATAACACCAAAGGCAGTAAGTACGTCTCCTTCCTTTTCAGTGTAATTTTAAAATGATTTCAGTTGCTATTTCTAGCATGACGGTCGACCAGATAAAGGTTTCCTACCGAGTAATCTTGTAAGGAATGAGATGTAGAGGTTATTCGGGTATGAGAGAGAGTGAAGGATGACGATGATGTGATGAGTTGGCAGGGTGCCGGGTAGGGGGAGCTTCAGGGTGTCAGGGTTGATTGTAGTATCAGAGATAGTAATAGTGGAGGGGAGGAAGCGTGGTGATGGCGGCTATTGTAGTGGTGGTGGTGGTGGTCGTCGTCGTCGTGGCGGTGGTGTTGAGGGTTTTGGGGTACTTAGGGGTAGCCTGATGAATATTTTTTTTCTTTTTGCAGTATAGTTTGGGGTGTGGTTGCATACTTGCACTTGTGATAGCTCCGATATAGAGCGAGTCACAATTGTAGGGTGGCAGACACAAAAATAAATTAAATAAAAATAACCAAAAAAAAAAAAAACTGAAAACACAGAAAACTGAAACACACACATACACATACACACACACACACACACACGCACAAACAGATAGGCCTCTTGCATGTAGATCTTTCTCAGTATGTTTGCGTGTATGTTCGTATGAATGTGTGTGTGTGGGTTTGTGTGTGTGTGTATGTGTGTGTGTATGTGCAGATGTGTGAGTGTGAGTGTGTGTATGCGTGTGTGTGTGCGCGAATGTAAGTGTGTGTGTATGTGTATGCGAATGTGAGTGTGTGTGAGTGTGAATGTGTGCGTATGTGTGGATGTGTCTGTATGTGCGTGTATGTGTGTGTGTGAGCGTGTGTGAGTGTGTGAGTGAACCCAATTGAAAATCTTTGGAGCATACTAGATAGAGCTTTACGAAAAACTCGACAGAAACCTAAATCTAAAGATGAATTGTATCGATTGTTGCGTGAAAAGCGGAGAGAAATTCCACAAGAGACAATCACAAAGCTCATCAGTTCAATGCCAAAAAGAGTTTCTAAATTAAAAACTGCAAAGGGAATGTCAACTAAACACTAAAGTATATATATGTTTGTGTGTCTGTGTTTGTGTCCCACCATCGCTTGACAACTGATGTTTGCGTGTTTACGTCCCCGTAAAATAGCGGTTACAAGGAATAAGTCCTGGGGTCGATTTTCTTGACTAAAGCCGGTGCTCCAGCATAGCTGCAATCAAATGACTGAAGCAGATAAAAGAATATATATAT
>NC_068988.1:7380306-7382082 GCF_001194135.2 Octopus bimaculoides
ATATACTTATGTGTGTGTGTCTCTGTTTGTCCTTCCTACTTTATATGTACAACTTCATCTTGCTATGTTTTTCATTGAACATGTTAACGAATTTGCCAGCTCACCGCCTCTAATTTGCTTCTTCCCCCTGATGAGGTCTAGGAGACCGAAATCACAAGATATGGGAATTCCAGCGCCCCAGACAGACGATTTTCATCCGCTACAGTCCGTGTGTGTGCTTTTATGCACTAACCGCCTATAAGAGAAGATTTTTCAACGCAATATTCGATGATCTAACAAGACACCCATGTTAAGTTGGAGATAAAGATTACCTTTTGGTATTCATACTACTTCCCTCGCTAATATCTGGCATTCCGTCGGTTACGACAAGGAGTATTCCAGTTTATCCGATCGACAGAACAGCCTCCTCGTGAAATTAATATGCAAGTGGCCGAGCGCTGCACAGACACGAGTACGCTTAACGTAGTTCTCAGGGAGGTTCAGCGTGACACAGAATGTGATATGGCTGGCTCTTTGAAACAAAAGGTACAAACCATTTTTGTCAGCTGACTGGACTGACAGAATGAGAAATAAAGGGTCTTGCTCAAGAGCACAACTCACTGCCGGGAATCGAACTCATGACTTTACTATCTTGAACCCAATACCCTAACCTCTAAGCCACGCGCATTCCCTCGCTATTAACCCACTGCCTGTCATGAGCGCCTTTTGGGGATCTGCTAAAAACAGGCTCACTGTCGGTTGATCGTTGTATTTAAAGTGAATTGCTTCTGTACATCGTTGCATTTGCAGAGGCGTGCTTAACAACACTTAGTTGTTAAAGTTTGTAATTTAATAATTAATTTAATAATTAATTTAATGCTTAATTTAATAATTAGTGCTGGCTAATTCTAGAGGACATTTTATGTCATAAATCGCAGTTTTCAAACTACAAAAAAAATTAACTGTTTTGAAAAGGTTTTTTTTCTTTTTTTGTATTTCCCATTTATATCATTCATTGATATTTCATACACATTCGCATTTGATACTATAGTTTAAAAAAATAATAATAAAATGTTTATTAATGCATTGAATAGAAAAGGATAAATATTCTTTTTTTCGGCGATCGCCATTTGGAGCTTTTCGAAAAATTTATCATAATTTCCAAAATAATTCACATATGACGAAAATTTAAATACTGTATATTATTTTAACTTCTAAGATACCTGGCAAAGCCAGAAAATATCAATAACGAAATTTGGCAGTTAATGGGTTAAGTAATAAAATATAATATGAAATTATTGGGTTATTGAGGACATACTCGCTCATATAACCGTATGCAAGTAAAAGATTTCTGTTATAAATCTCCGTGATACATAAGACTAACAGACCGAACATAGAATGATCAGAAACAGAAAAAGAAATGTGGGAATTCTAGTAAAAGTCAGTTGTCAAGCAACCGCTCATAGAATGTAAAAGATAAGGGGCAAAAATAAACATCTGTACCGAAGTAATCAGAAGAAATCTACATTAAACTATGCACGGGTTATAATTGCAGATTTGTAAAAGTAATTATAAGGGCGTATTATTACGCAACTAACTGCTTCGGTACTAATACAGAGACGATGTTTTTCACAAAGTCGAGAAGAAAACGGCTAATTAGGAAATTATAATTATAATTTCATAATAGCTTATAATTACAAATGATCAGTGGAACCGCTAAAATATCCGAAATATTTCAGAAATCGTACGAATATATGTACATACATACATACATATATATATATGTATATATATATA
>NC_068988.1:7382436-7383919 GCF_001194135.2 Octopus bimaculoides
ACTTATATTATATTTATATTATACATATGTAGGCATGTGTGTATTATGTAGATCCATAACGACTAATAAATGTGTGTGTGTGTGGTTGTGTATGTGTGTGTGTGTATATGTATATAATATATATATTATTTATATTATATATTTATATGTATATATATATATATAGAGAGAGAGAGATAGATAGATAGATTGATAGATAGATAATAGATAGATAGATACTAACATACATACATGTATACATACTTACATACATACATGCATACATGCATACATGTATAAATAATTATGTATATATACATACATATACACAGAGAATCTATATGTGTCTCAAAGAATGAAACCTATTTATCTATAACAACCTTTCTATATCACTATATATATATGTGTGTACATTAATATATAGATATAGATATATATTCATAGACATTTGCATATAAACACAAACACGTATATTTGCGTGAGAGCGTGCGTCCAAATAGGGTTATGTATGTCTATATATCTATATATAGATTGTGCCGTTTTGATTGTATCTAGCATGTGAAGGAGTGTTTAATTTTTCTGTATGAGTGTATTAATATGCATCTATATTTAGAATAACATTACTGTACACTTATTCCCACGCAGACTATATATATATATATATATATATATATATATATATATATATAATATCCATCATGATGCAGCACCGGATACTGCCAAAGCTTGTATTTCAATTGCCCATAGCTCATCAGCGTCCTTCCTAAGAGTCTGAGAGACAAAAATGATGTCTCCAAAACGAAGTTGGATGTCCTCCAGTCAAGTGATCCGGATGAACCACCTTGGAGGCAACAAATCCGAAACAGCGCGACAACATTAAATTTCTTTATTCACCAAATGCCACATATCAGAGGAGGCTTTAAGGAATGAACCTGTAGGAAAGCAAGCGGCGGTGCTCCAGTATGGCCGCAGCTCTCGAGCGGAAGCTAGTAAAAGATTAAAAGAAGAAGATATATGAGGTCTGATCGAAAAGTGTTGGGACTCTTACTATTGCTATGGTAACGGAGCTAAAGTACGTAGAGTTAAGCCATTTGGCACAGACTGACCTTGAAATCTGTTGCGCATGCACACTAAGTTGTATCGTTCTCACTCGCGTTGTTTATAGCGGTGCATGGAAGTAAATCGTTTAGGATGTAGTCGTCTCACCACAGAGGTTCCTTCAGGGATCAAGGCAGAGAAAATATATATGGGGTTGGGTAAGTACGTGCTTGGAAAGAGACACGGTTTGAAGCGTATTATGGGCAAGAATCTTTCTAAAAATCAAATGCCATTTGAAAGAGACAAGATTTCAAAACGCCGAGGAACTCCAAGAAAAGGCACCGAGACACCTTCTCGCTGCCCCCCCCCCCACACCAAAGGCGTTCCAGGAATGGACTACTTCGAAGGAGAATAAAAGAGGAATTCATACGTGTTGTAGTTTGCTTTTTATAGAAACAATCCCTGT
>NC_068988.1:7384726-7386628 GCF_001194135.2 Octopus bimaculoides
TCTCTCTCTCTCTCTCTCTCTCTCTCTCTCTCTCTCTCTCTCTCTCTCTCTCTCTCTCTCTCTCTCTCTCTCTCTCTCTCTTCTTTCTCTGTCTTTTTCTCTGATCACGTGAACGTAGTACTGACAAGCAGAATAATAATAATAATAATGATAATAATTATAATAATAATAATAATAATATATGTCAAGACCTACCAAAAACTGAGCAAATATAAAGATCTTGAAATAGAAATTAGCAAAATGTGGAATCTGAAGACGAAAACAATACCTATTGTCATAGGTGCCCTGGGAATGACAGCGAAACGGGCTGATTCCTACCTAGCTCAGGTACCAGGAAACCCAAAAATGGCTGAAGTTCAAAAGATAGTGCTCATGGGAACTGCCCACATCCTACGTAAAATACTGTTTATGTGATCTCAAATTTTAAAGCAAACATAATTTTCTTATGGTTTCTTAAACATCCACTAGAACAACACTATGTACAAATCCAAATATATGGTACCCTAGGCATAAAACCAACATGAACTTCTAACTTGTTGTCTCTTGAGGTCTCTGGGTGAGACTTGGATCCAACTTGTACAAATGCAAAGCAAAAGTCAAACATAAAATAATAATAATAATAATAATAATAATAATAATAAATATTATTATTTCTTTATTGCCCACAGGGGGATAAACATAGAGGGGACAATCGACCCCAGTGATTAACTGGTACTTATTTAATCGACCCCCGAAAGGATGAAAGGCAAGGTCGACCTCGGCGGAATTTGAACTCAGAACGTAACGGCAGACGAAATACCGCTAAGCATTTCGCCCCGCGTTCTAACACTTCTGCCAGCTCACCGCCTGAACAATAATAACAACAACAACAACAACTACTACTACTACTACTACTACTACTACTACTACTACTACTACACAACAACAACAACAACAACAAGTGCTCAAAATAGAGACTGAACATTGAAATCATGCCGAAATAGAGGCGAACATTTTCGAAAAGCGGAAATATTTGTCAGGACTCGTGAAAATTTATTTCAAACTTAGTCACAAGAAATGCTGAGCCACGGAGATGTAGGAACAGATGTGCATCTCTGTATATGAGATCATATATCATTGCGATCAGGGTTGACCTGGGGCTAAAGGCATCTACTACAGCTGCTATTGCTACTACTACTACTGCTACTACTACTACTACTACTACTACTACTGCTGCTGCTACTACTACTACTACTACTACTACTACTACTAGTAAAACTACTGCTACTACTACTATTACGACAACAACTGCTACTACTACTACTACTACTACTGCCAACACCTCTACTACTTCTATTATACTACTATTATCACTGCTATCACTACTACTACTACTACTACCACCACTACAACTACTACTACCACCACCACCGCTACAAATACTACTACTAATACTCATACTACTACTATTACAGCGGTCGGTTACAATTCCACCTATATGGACCACATTGCTCAATTTTTTTAATTTTTCCACCTATTTTATCGATATCTATTTGATGAACCGCTCGGCATGCCATAAATGAAGATCCCTGGTTTTAAGCGATGACAATATAGCCTGAAACGCAGATTAACACGCACACACACACACACACACACACACGCACATATATCTTCGTTTTGGGATGATCTCTACTTTATTATCTCCCCTTCTTCCTCGCTCTCCTGTGTCACCCCCCTATCCGGAATTCGCCATGACAGATCGCTAGCCGGTAATCCTTATTTTTTTAATTTTCTCTCCCTGTGTTCCTTTCTGTCGAAGAGCGTAGGCTCGAAACGTAAAAGCCTTTCTCACTTCCTGATCGTTAAACTAATACATCTTTTTGTTCTTTACACACCCGTCTTTGTCTGTTGTTTTTTTGTGTT
>NC_068988.1:7386685-7388279 GCF_001194135.2 Octopus bimaculoides
ATATATATATATATACATACGATACTAATATTAGGGAAAACATACTCCAAATTTACAGAGAAAAATTCAATTTACTCTATCAAAATTAAATCAAATTTCACAATATACAATATATATATAATTTAGAGAGAAAAAACACAATTACACTAGAAGACCTATAATGAAAATCAAAAAGTTATAATGTAATAAATATTAAAATAGTAAAAATGACTACACGTGTTTCATAACCATATTTTCAAATAGAGAATTAAATGAAAATCAAATCGATTCAAAATAGATCGAAAATCAATTCTATTAAAACATATAATAATAATAATAAAATCAATGTATATATATATTGACTAACAATAAATATCAAATGAGTTTATATAAAAATACTTATTTTACCAATAAATAAAAGTAAAACATCTAACAATATTACTGAAAATAAATGCAATACTTATCTTATCGAAGCTTTAGTTTAAACTAAAATTTTAAACGTTGCACTTTAAACTTAGAGTTTATTAGAATTAAGTCGCTGAGAATATGGCGTAAAGAAAAGTAATAGAATAAAGAGATATATAAATATGTATCTAAGTTTTATTTATAAAATAAAAATGTATTTTAGCTGTAATCATAATAAAAAATTAACTTTATTATAAACATTTACTGGAAAATTTTAAATTCTAAATAATTTTAAAGTCTAATAAATTAAAACTAAAATACGTAAATTAGATAATATACATGAAAGAAGCTAAAATACTATAGATGAATATATTTACATTAAATAAATTAATTAAAATATTTCAATTCTTTATTCTATAAAAATCATAGTATCATTTAATTCTTAATATATAAT
Organism: Octopus bimaculoides; assembly: GCF_001194135.2. Taxonomy (NCBI): domain Eukaryota; kingdom Metazoa; phylum Mollusca; class Cephalopoda; order Octopoda; family Octopodidae; genus Octopus; species Octopus bimaculoides. Next base: position 7,387,524 of record NC_068988.1, read on the forward strand.
ATTCACTAAAAATATTATCGTACATGTACAATTAATTATATTATGGTCCTTATTATTATTAGAATAAGTATTTCATTTATATTTGTAAAACTTATCAGAACTTCAATTGGAAAACTTAAAACTGGAGGGTGGTTTATAAGTTTTCACCTGACGTTTAGTTATATTTTTGAATAGAATTGATTTTCGATCGATTTATTTTGAATCGCTCTCGTGGTTCATAAATTCATATGACATCAATAATATGTGTGTGTGTGTGTGTGTGAGCTGTAGACAAGGACGTACGAGTAGCAAGTTCACATCGTAAATACATTGCGCTGAGTTCAATCGTACTGTGTAACATCTCGGTCAAGTGTCTTCCTCTAAAACCTAAGGCTGAGCATTGACTGGAGTGACTCAGCTTGAAACTATGCGGAAGCCTAATGCACACTTCGACACAACCGTTGACTGAACACTATTCAATTTTTTTTCTCCGTGTTTTTCTCCTTGTCTCCGTATTCTTTCTGTTGAAGAGCGTAGCTCGAAACGTCAAAGACTTTCCGTATTCCCGAGCGTCATACTAATATATACTTTTGTTATTTACACCACCTGTCCTCGTCTGTTGTTATTATTTGTATATTCTCCCTCCTATATATACATATATATACATATATACACACACATATATATATATACATATATACACACACATATATATATATACATATATACACATATATACATATACATATATATATGTATATATACAAGAGTGTACAT
>NC_068988.1:7388575-7389700 GCF_001194135.2 Octopus bimaculoides
ATAATTTTTCATTTTTATTTTATTTGTTTTATCTAGTTTCAGCTCATGAGCTGTGGCCATGCTGGGGCACCACCATTTGGTGTTGCTACATAATTTTACTTCACGAATGCTTTTCAGAAATTGACATTTGGTGCATAAGAGGATTTGCTGCAGCTGCCCTCATCTGCACCTCCTGACGCGAAGTTGGTTCATCTGGGACACCTGACAGGAAGAGGTCCAGCTTTATTTTGAAGACACCTACATCCACCCCAGCAGGTCTCAGAGCTGTGGACCTCTGAAGCCCAGGCTATTGCAGCATCTCGTCCAACATCTTGATGGCAAATATATGTTTGTGTCGAAGTGTGCATTAGGCTTCCGCATAGTTTCAAGGTGAGTCACTCCAGTCAAGCTCGGCCTGTGGCTATAGTGGAAGACACCTGACCGAGATGTTACACAGTACGATGGAACTCAGTGCAATGTATTTACGATGTGAACTTGCTACCCGTACGCCCTTGTCTACAGCTCACACACACACACACACACACACACACACACACACACACACACACACACACACACACACACACACACACACACACACACACACACACACACATATATATATCATTGATGTCATATGAATTTATGAACGACGAGAGAACGTGAAATAATTCTTGTTTTGGAATGGTGGATCTCGAAGCAGCTAAAGCTACAAATAATGGCTTGTAAATGTCGGGTATAAAATCTCTTAGGATAGAAAAAGTTAAAGCTCTATCTGCATCGAGGTCCACCGTTCCAATAAATAATATAAGTGTGTATGTATCTAGATATGTATACATGTATGTGTGTCTATGTGTGTGTGTGTGTGTGCGCGTATGTGTGTGTGCGCGTGTGTGCGTGTGTGTGTGCATGTGTGTGCGTGTGTGTGTGCGTGTGTATGTTATTATTATTATTATTATTATTATCATTATTATTATTACTACTACTACTACTACTAAAGACGTCGCACAGTATACAATATTGTGATGTTGTTGATTGAAGATATTGTGTCTATTGGGGGTTTGTAATGTTTGTTATGTCACATCAAGGACCTCAGACAGAGAGTACTTTACGCAGTATGCGTGTAATTCCAAGTAATGCCGACTT
>NC_068988.1:7389710-7392348 GCF_001194135.2 Octopus bimaculoides
GCAGTATGCGTGTAATTCCAAGTAATGCCGACTTTTGCAATACACCTAGATTGTAGGGTATTTCTAAAGTTTTCAGATGTTTTTTTCAGATTGAGTGGTATTGAACCCAATGCTCCGATGGCAATAGGGATAATCTTTATGTTCGACTCTCGTAGCTGCCACATCTTAGCGATCTCAATTTTCAGGTCTCCATATTTATCAACTTTTTCTCTTTCTTTCATAACGATGTGTTGACCTCCTGACACTGTTTCGTTGATTATTAGGCGCTTTTGTTTTTCCTCCTAAAGGTTACTATATCTGGCCTTCTATACTCTAATACTTTGTCTGGAAATCAAAGTCCCAGAAGATTTTTGCTTTCCCATTTTCGTCCATTACCTTCTCCGATGTATGTTGGTACCAAGCACCCGTAACCTCATATCATTACTTATGGCATAGTAGCCAGTGGAGATTTTGCGTGAATTTGTCGTGTTTACGCTTGTATTCTTTCTGCGCAAGACTTTCACAAGCACTAACAATGTGAGTCACACTGATTATTATTATTATTATTATTATTATTACTACTATTCATCCTGTCTTTGTCCTTACATATTTTTAATTGTGGCCAATAAAACGAATTAATTATTATTATTATTATTAAAGGCAATGAGCTGGCAGAGTCGTTCGCACGCCGGGAAAAATGCTTAGCGTCATTTCTTGTCTTTACGTTCTGAGTTCAAATTCCGCCTAGACCAATATTGCCTTTCACCCTTTCGGCGTCGATAATATAAGTGCCGGTTGATCACTGCGGCAGAATTCGAGCTCAGAACATCAAGACAGTCGAAATACCGCCCAGCATCTTTGTCCAGCATGCTAATGATTCTGCCAGCTTGCAGCCTGACAGAGATGAAGTATTGGTTTTAAATTTTGGTAGAAGACCAGCATGTTCGGTTAGATCGAACCCAATGTTCAAATGATACTTACTTTATCAACATTGAAAGGACGAATGTATAAGTCGATCCCAGCGGCATTTGAACACAGAACGTAAATTCGGAAGAAACACCACTAAGCATAATTTTCCGGCGCAGTAACGATTCTGCCAGATCGCCGCCTTAAAAGAGAAATTAACTATTCAGAGTAGCAAATACGATGAAATTAATATATTAATACATAAATTTATTAAAACATTAATGTATTAATATATTAATGTATTAATATATTAATATATTAATTTATTAATGTATTAATATATTAATATATTAATATATTGTTATATTAATATATTAAAAAGTATGTTGTTAAATTAAATGTGAAGTCTCTGAAGTCTAAGTAAATTGAAACAGTAAGGTTACTAGCCGTAATGCGTTGACTGGTATATCAGTAGAGAGATTGCCTCTCTTATCTGCTCGCAGCGCCAAAGTTCGGTTTCTGTGACTGAAGAGGAGATAACCACTCCGAAATTTTTGCATCTCAGTCTTGATAGGTGACGCTGCGAGATGATTTATATGTATTTATGCAATTTGTCTACAGCGAGAAATTTTCTCTTTGACAAAATACAATGAATGGCTTGTTTGCAAGTTCGAGCGTACTACTGGCATATTCTTGCTGGTAATAATATTGAAATAATAAGGAGTGGTTAGGACCAAGAGATAAATAAGTGTTATTGTAGTTTAATTAGATTTAAGGATTTTATTCAATGTAGAACATCCCATGGAGGGAAGCTGTATAAAAACAGTTTAAGATCTTGTTTCCGGCATATTTTCTACCTCATTTGAGTTTCCGGCTGGATTCCCAAGTATGACCAACTGAGACTCTGGAGATTATCCAACTATTTCATCCGCTGTCAACCTCTATGTTTCCTGCCGGCGAGCTCGGTTTGAAGAATCCGTTTTGAAATTCTTTCTTGCAACATTCTAATCACATGACCATAGTGCCCTTCAATGCCGTGAAGTAGCGGCTATACCAGGAGAGACCCCTTGATATCAAGGCTGTCGAGTAACATAACTCCCGACATTCTTGGGAGCAACCCAATCTTGGACGCTTGTAATCGTGATTGTACTTAAAGGTGAGTAAAGATGCAAAAACCGATCTGAAGATAGCGAGTTTAGCTTTATCACCAATTTCTATTCTATAATTTGCTATTCTCTTCGTGGACCGAAGATGGGTTTTCTTTCTTTAAGGAAAGCCCACCAAAACTAGGAACCGATCGCATCAATTTCATTTTCCTCTGGGCATCGTAGACTAAGTCCCAAGGTGTAACCTCTTCCGTTACGTTTCAAAACGAGGCCAAAACTGTATGTTTATTCAAAAATATAAACTTTACATTTCAAATTATCAGATTTCAAAATTGCACTACACTATACATTGACACTCACACACACAAACACATGCATGCACAAACATGCATATATATATGTGTGTGTGTGTGTGTGTGTGTGTGTGTGTAGGTACATATATATATATGTATGTCTATAAATACCTATACACCTACATATGTATACATGCATATACATTTGGTGCATGTTTATAAATATATACATAGAGAAAGACACACAAGTACGTACAATATGCATCTCATGGTATATATATATATATATATATATATATATACACATACATATATATACATACATATATTTATATGCATATATATATATATATA
>NC_068988.1:7392516-7394732 GCF_001194135.2 Octopus bimaculoides
ATATATATATATATATATATATATATATATATATATATATATATATAAACAAATAAACAGCAGAAATAATCTGCTGAGTAAGTCTGGTCGGTGGCGCCACCAGTTTCCGGTAGACTCAGTCCACAAATGTTTTCGTTGTGTTTACGTAAGTTGACATCTGTCAATGGAAGCTCCGCCAGCAAACAACACCAACAACACCAACAGCAACAACAGCAACAGCACCACCACCACCACCAACAACAACAACAACAACATGAACAACGTCAACGGCAACAAGACCAACAATCAAACATCGATGCAGCAGACTTTACGCATTGACATATTTTCTCCCTTCTTCGCCTTCCAGTAAGTACAACAGCTGTCAGCAAGTAACACAGCAGCAACAACAGCTGCAGCAGTAGCAGTGCCAGTAGTAGTAGTAGTAGTAGTAGTAGTGGTGGTGGTGGTGGTAGTAGTTGTAGTAGTAGTAGAAATTGTAGTAGTAGTAGGAGGAGGAGGAGGAAGAGGAGGAGGAGGAGTAACAGAAGCAGTAGTAAAAGTAGTGGTGGTGGTGGTGATGGTGGTAGTAGTTGTAGTAGTAGTAGTAATAGTAGTGGTGGTGATGGTAGTAGTCGTGGTGGTGGTAGTAGTTGTAGTAGTAGTAACAGAAGCAGTAGTGGTGGTAGTGGTGGTAGTGGTGGTGGTGGTGTTGGTGGTAGTAGTTATAGTAGTAGTAGTAGTAGTGGTGGTGATGGTAGTAGTCGTGGTGGTGGTAGTAGTTGTAGTAGTAGTAACAGAAGCAGTAGTGGTGGTAGTGGTGGTAGTGGTGGTGGTCGTAGTAGTAGTAGTAGTGGTGGTGGTGGTGGTGGCGTCAGTAGGTGTAATAAATAGTAGGAGTCTTTTAGCGTTGTTGTTGTTGTTTTTTATCTGAACGCTCAATCCCCACCGCCACCCCTCACTATCTCATTAAGTCAGAGCTCTGATCGAGCAGATTTCATCATCAAAGGCGGCGTTCCAGCTGTGACGCTCTCGCCTCGCATTGAGACACCGTTACATCCACCAACGTGGCCTCTACGGGCTCCTCCACCAAGGAAGTGTCTGCAATCAATGCAAAGCTCTCTACGTGATCGCACAACATGCTAGAAATAACAACTAAACCTTCCTCGAATCACACCCGATCGCAACAGCATTCAAACAGCGCGCCACTGCATACTGGTGAGTTGCGAATACAATAAAATTATATCTTATTTGCTTTGAAAATAAAATCTCTTTATCTGTTAAGTATTGTACTTCATTTATCGAAGAAGGAAGGGCTTGATTTTCGGCAGTTTAAATGATATATCTATGCACCATTCCGAGTTATACAAACTCCTGGATAGGAGCACTGCACTGCCAACTGTCCAGGCCCACACGTCTAGAACGAGGACCAGGTACTGTAACAGCTTAGATCTCAAGGGCCCACAGTCATTTAGCATGTTGCCAAAAACCTTGGTGGACCAATATGAAGTGTGGGTAGATGTTTTCAGGAAGCACCTCAAACTTCGGTCCCCTCCCCCCGCCCCCAAAAAAAACAGATAAACCAACATCACGGCAAGAAACTCGAATAAATGTGGCAACACCGAATTCCCTCGCATATTAAAAGCCAACAGCAAGAGAATGGTCGCTCAAGAAGTGATGATAATGACGTTGCTACAGCATGGCCACAGCCTTTGGGCTCGAATAGATAAAGGAACACAGGAATAAAGGTGTATATATGTGTGTACGTATATCTTCTCTTACTTTTTTTTAATTTAGAGTAAATTCTTGACAATCCACTTACTTGGTAGTAAGGTTGAGAAGGTATCATGGTTTAACTGTCATTCTTTAAATCTTGCAGATTTCTATAGTCCCAGATATCGTGATCATTTGTCCCATATGAATTAAGGATTTGCATTCTCTCCCCATGATCCCAAGTTCAGCCACACTTTGCTTCAGACGGGTCGGTATGTATCCTATTGTTCCAATAATGGGTATGAAGTTGAAAGTGTATCTTAGGCACTGGATTTGCAAACTCCTTATCAATGGTCCATTGACATCTTCTGTCTCGTGTATAAATGTGTGTGTGTATATATATATATATATGTGTGTGTGTGTGTGTGCGCGCGTGCGTGTGTGTGTGTATCTGTGTATATGTATGTAGATAGATAGGTAGACAGATAGATAGATAGATAGGTAGATAGATACATTTCTTTTATTAG
>NC_068988.1:7395556-7397352 GCF_001194135.2 Octopus bimaculoides
CGTTAGTTGTGATGCAGTCGCTCAAGGTTGACCCGGGTTGTTGGAGTTGCCGAAGAGCAGCGCGACACTCGCGGTGCCATATGATGATAGATAGATAGATAGATAGATAGATAGATAGATAGATAGATAGATAGATAGATAGATAGACATGGTGCAAACGTACAGAAACAAAGAACAGAGACAGATGAAGGAACAACAAGCAGGTGTATTAGTTTGACGCTCGGAAAAAAAAATTTTTGAAATCTTTGACGTTTCGAGTCTGTGCTCTTCCTCAGAAAGAGGTGAAAGGAGAAAAAAATGAAAAGAGAAAAAAAACGTAGTGAGAAAAAATGTGTTGGGGTTAACGGTTCACATGTTTAAAAAAATGTGTGTGTGTGTGTGTGTGTGTGTGTGTGTAATGGGGATGTTTATGTGTCAGTATGTCTGTGTATTTACGTATTTGCTTGTGTGTATATGCATCCTTGCGTGATTATGTGTATATTTCTGGGTGTGAGAGTGCTAGTGCGTGTGTATGAGTGCGTTAGTGTGTGTATGTGTGTGTGTGTGTGTGTGTGTATGTATATATGTATGCGTGAGTGCATGAGTGTGTATGCGTATGTATGCGTGTGTGTATGAGTGTGCGTGTACATTTTTGTGTTTGTGTACGTGTATGTGTGTGTGTGTGTGTGTCTGAATGAGTATTTGTGTGTGTGTGTTTTTATGTGTATTTGCGTGTGTACTTTTCAAGAAATATAAAGAGAAAATGAGAGATAAAGAGAGTGATGAACTGTATGGAATGGGGATGGGGTATATAATAAGGTGGTGGTGGCGGTGATGGTGTTGGTGATGGAGAAGGTAAGGGAGACTGAATGGCTCTTGACGACGACTGTAACATGTCAACAGTCATCTCAATGACTTGTCGTCTGCTTGTGTCAACATGGCGGTCTAACGAACGAACCAGCGAGAAAGAACGAAGATTCATTCTCAAAATAGTGACAGAGACAGAAATAGAAAGAAAAAAAACAAAGAAAATGAAGAGAAGAACGAAAGGGTGGGGAGGTACTTTCAAGGTCACGGCTGTGGGATGAGGGAAATGATGGTTCCGAAGGTGGTGGTGGTGGTTATTTGACATGGCGATAGTTGGCGGTGGAAGAAGCGAATTTGAGGTCGTGTTTCTGCGTCGTTTGGTCGATATTTGTAAACAAGAGTGTGAATATTTGTATACAGATGTTTAGTGGATGGGTCGACGATGATAAGTGGAGGAGATCTGAAAATCTATCCGTCATCTTCAGCAGTACCAGTAGCATCATAACTATCGCCATGATGTCGACAGCATCGTCCCATCATGGCAACAGCTATGATGCATCGCAGCCGTCGTAAATAACGATAGGCCCGGCGTCTTGGCACATAGCTAGTCTCTTTATAGTTCCTCGGGGACAATATATATTCCTCCCCTACCATTTCTTACACGTGGTTCTTTATTTTCTCCCCTTGTCAGTCAGTAGTCAGTTCATTGCATATGTCAGCATGTGAGCTTGAATGTAGAATGCCGGGCACTTTCGTTACGATGTTTGAATTGAAATCTAGGGAAACCCAAACACATTTTATTTAGCAAGTGATGAGCGAGTTAATAAAATTAACTTCATTGCTATTATTCACCCAGCTAAAAATGACAGCCAAATCTCTGTCAAACCACACCAGAGTTTGTTTCGAAACAACGTGGTCCTGGCTTGGATTCCGCTTCGTGGTAACTCGAAGCTAAACTTGACAAAGACCAAATGTTAAGCAAGTAACGGCCCAGCTAATAAGGGAAGCAC
>NC_068988.1:7397640-7401790 GCF_001194135.2 Octopus bimaculoides
GTGTGTGTGCGTGCGTGTGTGTGTGTGTATGTATTTGTGTGTCTGTGTTTGTATCCCTCCACCATCACTTGACAACCGATGTTGGTGTGTTTATGTAGTCGTAACTTAGTGGTTCGGCTAAAGGCGGTGCTCCAGTATGACCGCAGTCAAATGGCTGAAACAAGTGAAAGAATAAAAGAAAAGAAAATATATACATACATGCATGCGTGTATAAATATATACGTATGCATATATATAATTGTGTGGTAAAAAGTTAGTTTTCCAACCACTTGGTTCTACGTTCAGTCCCACTGCATGGCACCTTGGCAAATGTCTTCTTCTGTAGCCTCGGGTCGACCAAAGGCTTGTGCTGGATTCGGTAGACGGAGATTGAAAGAAGCTCGTCAAATATATATCTGTGCGTGTGTGTGTGTGTGTGTGTGTATGTATTTGTCGCAAACTACCGCTTGACAACCGGTGTTGGTGTGTTTACGTCGCCGTAAACTAGTAGTTCAAAAAATAGACCGATTGTTTGACAACCAGGCTTTAAAAACAAATAAGCACTGTGGTCGATTCGTTCGACAAAAATTCTTCGAGGCACTTCTCCAGCATGACAGCAGTCTAATGACTGAAACAAGTAAAAGATAAAGGAAGAGGTGGGGGGATATAGACCAGTCCTTTCACATATCCCATAGAAAAAGATCGCACAGTGTCAATTCAGACGAACGTGGTGGCCATTTCAACAGCACATTATCATTAGTACTGACATGCCCGATTCAAATTTAGTTTTTACACATCTTGTTAAAATTTGAGGTCATTTAGGCAAGAATTGGCTGTTATTAGACTCCGAATTGATGTCAATTTTAGGGGAAAAACCGTTTATATCAAGGTCAAAGAATCAAAAGTCGTTCCAGGGCCATAGGCCCATAAGGCACGGTATTCTGCGGAACAGGTATTCTACCCTGGACAGGACGCCGGTCCGTCGCAGAATTACGCATTTTGTTAGCTGAGTAGACTTGAGCAACGGGAAATGAAGTGATTTTGCTCGGACTGGGAAACGAGACCATAATATTACAATCATGAGTGCAAAACTTTAACCACTAAGCTATGGGCCTCCGCATATATTCATGCACATCACTTGTTAGGATTATCTCTACAAATATTTTATAGAAATTATTGCTAGCTCTGATTTTTGTCACGATGTTTCGTTTCGTTTCCGAGACGTCAGATGTAAAACAAACAATGAGATCGAAGATGAAAAATAGATAATGGGCGTATATGCCATATTTCAAGAGTTTTTGCTCCTTCATCTCATTGTTTGTTTACATCTGATGATGTCTTGGATACGAAACGTCGTTACAAAAAATCAGTGCTGGCTATAATTTGTAGAGAATATCTGTAGAAATAACTTAAACAAATGATGTAGTAGCACTGGTAACACAGTAGAACATGGTATTGACTTATAAAAACGTTCAATATGCTTTATTGTGTATTATGATTGCATAACGAAATACTATGTGACTACAATTCATTAATATTCATGCGTACAGGCATGTATGTGTGTGTACATATATATGTAGACATATGTATAGACAAACACACATACTCACACACACGCTGTTATGTGTGTGTGTGTGTGTGTGTGTGTGTGTGTGTGTGTGTGTGTGTGTGTGTGTGTGTGTGTGTGTGTGTTTGTGTGTGTGTGTGTGGTGAGTGAGTGTGTGTGTGAAGGGCCAACGATAATGTGAGAGCAATTATCGGCCGGAACAGTCATCTTTAACAGAAGCCTAACATAGAACACATGTCCAAAGAAAGATGCGATTTATTTCTTCTCTCGCCTTCTTTCTTTTTTCTCTCTTCCTTTCTTTTTCATTCTTTCTTTCTTTCTTTCTTGGTTCCTTAACCTGTTAGAAACGTTCCCAGACACTGGGCGCCACAGACACGGGTGGCCAGTGGAAGTTGAGACGATTTGAAGGAATGGTTCACGATTGTTGGTCTGTGCGGTAGGCCCTGTGAACTTAGTAGTAGTAGTAGTAGTAGTAGTAGTAGTAGTAGTAGTAGTAGTAGTAGTAGTGGCAGCAGCAGCAGCAGCAGCAGCAGCAGCAGCAGTAGTAGTAGTAGTAGTAGTAGTAGTAGTGGTAGTGGTGGTGGTGGTGGTGGTGATTACGGCGGCGGCAGCAGTAGTCGTAGTAGTAGTAGTAGTAGTAGTAGCTTTTGGTGATACGTAAGCTCACCAGGGTATATAACTTCGGTGTTGTTGATGATGCTGATGTTGAGGGTCGTTTTAGGGTTAGGATTAATTTTTTTTTTTCTTTTATCTTACACTTGTTTCAGTCATTAGACCGTGACCATGCTGGGGCATCGTCTTCAAGAATTTCCATTTGAATGAATCGCATCCCCAATATTAACGATTTTTTCTTTCTTTTTCTTTTATCTTACCCCCATCTTTTCTGTTTGAGCTTGGGACTTATTTTATCGGGAACCTTTTGCCGAATTGCTAATTCACTGATTAGTAGTAGTAGTAGTAGTAGTAGTAGTAGTAGTAGTAGTAGTAGTAGTAGTAGTAGCAGCAGCAGCAGCAGTAACAACAGTCGTAGTAGTTGTAGTAACAGTAGTAGTAGTAGTAGTAGTAGTAGTAGTAACAGTAGTAGTAGTAGTAGTAGTAGTAGTAGTAGTAGTAGTAGTAGTAGTAGTTACAGCAGCGGCAACAGTAGTAGTAGTAATAGTAGTGATACAATGTTATTTTTTGTACTCTTCAAATGAAATCCGTTCAAACAAAGAATATGTGACCAAAGGCATTCTAGCCGTGACCACATCAACTTTTGTCTGAGCATGCCTGTACCTGCGACTGCACGTGGGTGCAAAGCAAGCTTCCTTACAGCACATTCAGTGAAGACTGCGATGAGGAAGATCAAGCTGCTCTTTCTAGCCGGACGGCTGACCACGTAGGGGCAAGGTTATAGAGGGACTGTTGGAAAGGAATGTGCTGAAAGACGGCGGTCACAGTCTCGAAAAGGGAAAAAGGGGGGAAGGCGGAGAATAACTTGGGAAAAGCGGAGGGGGAGGAGGGGAAAGAGGAGGAGGAGGAGGGGCGTAAATGGGTTAGCATGAGCCGGTCATTTGAACCTTGACCTCAAGAGTTATTGAAATTCCAAAATACTAACTGGCATGGAGCTAGCTATCGTCCAGAAGCTCGAAGAATGTCTATCGGCATTAATAGGTGGTGGGGTGAGAATTTGGGAGATGGAAAAGAGGTGGGAAGGGGTTAATTGGTCGGTAAAGATCGAGATTTTTTCCCCACTGATTAAGAGGAAAATAACCCGTCCTCATTAACGTTTTTTCGTATTCCTTTCGTATTTGTCTGCGACGTAGATATTTTAAATTTTGTAATCATATAGAGTCTGACGAGCTGTTCACAAGGCTTTGGCTTTGTGGATGCGAAACCTTGGGTAACTCTATATAAAATTATATAGATACATATGGTGGGCGTCAATCAGTTTCTGTCTACCAAATCCACCAAATCCACTCACAAGGCTTTAGTCGGCCCGAGGCTATAGTAGGAGACACTTGCTCAAGGTGCCAGGCAGTGGGACTGAACCCGGATCCATGTGTTTGGGAAGCAAGCTTCTTGTTACACAGCTACGTCTATATATGGTTGCAAATTTTGGCGCAAGTCCAGCAATTATAAGTGGAGGGAAAAGTCAATTACGCTGACCCCAGTGTTCAACTCGTACTTATTTTATCGACCCTGAAAGGATTGAAGATAAAGTCGACCTACACAGCATTTGAATTCAGAAATTCATTAATTAATATGCACGGTCGTTTTGTACTCACTAACACTTCTCTTGTGTTGCTTGTCCGATTGACAGATATGTGAGAAAGGGAGACTGAAGTGCCTCGCCTGAGAGACAGAAAGCATCACTAACGGATAGGAAATCACGTCATGATATCGTTCAGTAATATCGGTCAATTTCATGACAGCATCTTTTGACATATATAACGTGAACCGGAAATAAAAATGATATATAATTTTTTTTTTTTTTTTTTTCATTTTTCTTTTTCTCTTTTGTTAACTTTAAATCTTAAGTTACCACTGAAATCCAGATAATAGTTATCTTTCCATATAAAGATTACATACATGCATTCTGTATAACTACACACGTGCTGTTGG
>NC_068988.1:7401802-7402518 GCF_001194135.2 Octopus bimaculoides
GTCAGCCACCGTGTCCGTGTAATCGACTTACCCGCTCTCCGAAAATTTCAAACCCTGCACTTATAGCAGAACGAGATATTTAATTATAAAGGTACTACTGGATTTTATTAAACATGGAATGGTTATGAGGGTCTGCTTGCGTAAAGAAGGAATCAAAAAAGTCTATAGGTTAGAGAACTGTTGAGAACTATTGGACAAAACCGTTCAAGACGGTGCTACGACCATTGCATTAGAGAGCGATTTGAGAGAGAACGAAAGAGATTTAGCTGCTATTTCAGCAGGTCAGGCAACCGCGTAAGGGATCTCTCATTGACAAGTGTTTGCTCTCAGCGGTGATTATCGATATGGGTGTGATATTGTAAATAAATACAGATACATTCGATTAGACGGGTCAAAACATACACAGAAAGATGGGAAGCGAGAAGAAATTGGCCGCACCCCGCTACAGCACCGCCACTTCCATCACTTATCTAGCTTCGTAAGTGTCTCGTTCTCACATCTTCTATTGATGCAACTCGGAAATGAAGAGGTAACGAAACGGATAAGAACAGAAAAGAAGAAAAGAAAAAAGGGAAAGGAAAGAAACGAAACGAAACGGAATACCTCCCAAGTGAAATAAACTACTCTTCGAATATCCAATGGATGCAATTCTTGTGTTTTGTCTTCTTGTTATGTTGTCTTAGAACGTGGTGGTGGTGGTGGTGGTGGTGGTGGTG
>NC_068988.1:7403308-7405726 GCF_001194135.2 Octopus bimaculoides
ATATATATATATATATATATATATATATATACATATATGTTTGTGTGTGTGTATGGCTTATATAGTACTATGATACACTTTGTTGCTACGATATGTTATGTTATATAGGTCTGTCTGTCTGTCTGTCTGTCTGTATGTTATGCTGTGTTGGATAATGTTCTGTATTGCCATATGTATGTTATGTACTATGCTTATGTATGCCATTGTGTGTGTATATATATATATATATATATATATAGACAGGTAGATAGACAGGTGGATAGATAGATAGATAGATAGATAGATAGATAGATAGATAGATAGATAGATAGAAAGATAGATTGATAGATAGATAGATAGATATAGTTGAAATTTACATAAAAACAAAAGACGAAGACAGGTGTATATACATCAAGCAGGTGCATTGGTTTGACGTTCGGGAAAGTAAAAAAAATCTTTAATGTTTCAAGCCTACGCTCTTCAACAGAGAGGAACACAAGGAAATAAAGAGAGAGAATAAAATTTTTGGGGAGTTACCGGTCATCATATATGTATGTATATATGAATATGCGTGTGTGTGTGTGTAGTTATGGTACATTCTGTTAAGAACGTAGTAGAGTGCAGTATAAAGCTCGTCCACCTTCAGAATTCGCCACTGCGTTCATCAAAGGTGTATGGTTGCTAAAGGACCGCTGGCAAAATATATCATATCGCCTGAGGAAATACAGCTAGATCTCATAATGCAGGGAAACGGTTACATAATCAAATATCTGCACGCCTGGAGAACTACGTTGCATGGAAACAATTGTAGTGATTGAAAAATAAATGTCCTACCGTACTCCTTGTTGACTCCAAATTTTTCAGTTATACACACACACACACACACACACACACACACACACACACACACACACACACACACGATAGAGTGGACTTAGGAAAACGAAAGAAGCCCTCAACACATTTAGTAGAGATTATACATATTTTTAATTCAAATATGTTCAATAATTTTATTCAATTTCGTATGACTTCAAGTTTCAAGAGGCGTAGAACAGGTAACTTCTCATAAAACATCGAGGTGTATGCGCGCGTGAGCTCCTGGTGATGCAACCGGTGTATGTGTGTTCGTGTGCGCGTGCGTATGGATGTGTGTGTGTGTGTAGTACAAGTGATGCTCCAGCCTGACCTAAGCAGCGATGTTTAATGGTAGAAAGCAAGAGCGCGTGTATGCAAATACGCACCAGTTTGTATATATACGTACGTATGCACGCATATGTTGATGTATGTCCGTTTGTTTGTGTGTGCGTGCGTGTATGTATGTGTCTTTGTGTGTGTGTGTGTGTGTGTGTGTTCAATGCGTCTAATTATGTGTGTGTGTATATACAACTCTATACATATCAACATTTACAGCTGTTAAGGACGAAGACTGGAAATTCTCAACGGATTTGTGTCTATTTCTCACACACGTGGGATCTATCAACAAGAACCACCACCTCCATTACTACCGACCCACCACCACCACCACCATCAATACTACTACTTCTGCTACTGCTCACCACCACCAACACCACCACCAACACCACTAGCAAACAGCTACTGCCATCCATTCTCGTCACCACCACAATCACCATCATCACTGTTGTCACCACTACGACTAATGCTATCACCATTAACGCAAAAGTACCACCATCACTGCCACCACTACCACCATCACTGCCACCACTACCACCATCAGCGATGGTAGTACTACTAATGTTACCACCGCCGCCACTACCAGTGCTACCGTCACACTGCAAATCATGCAGTGGTGACACTGCAAATCATGGAAAAACAGTCGTAGCACCGCCACCACCATCACCTATTCCACCACCATCGCCATCATCACCGTCACCTATACCACTGCCACTATCATAACATGCGACTCCGAGTCATGCCGTCAACGCCACCACCATCACTACCGTCACACTACCACTCTAACCACCACCGTTGCTAACACCACCATCAGCGACTATACCAACCCCAATACCACCACCACCACCACTACCACCGATGCCATCAACGCCACCACCACTATCACGACATACGCTTCATGACATCACCACTGCCACCACTACCACCAACACCGTTAGTATTACCACCACCATTATCATCATAACCAACGTCAACATCAACTCCACCACTACCATTCCCACCACTACTGCAACCACTACAACTACTACAACCGCAACTACATCTACCACTATCACCATCGCCACCAACACCATCTACCACAACCACCGCCACCAACACCATCTACCCCACCACAACCACCACCATCAACATCACCACCACCACATCTACAACCACCGCCACCACCACCACCACCACCACAACGTCACCACCAACAGCAACGACATGACTAACTGCAACAATAGCCGTCATTAATATCATTATGTTCTT
>NC_068988.1:7406338-7412073 GCF_001194135.2 Octopus bimaculoides
ACACACACACACACACACACACACACACACACACACATATATATATATATACATACATGCGTATATATATACAAATACATATATACATTCTTTCTCTCCCTGTTTATTTCTGTGTTCCTTTCTGTTGAAGAGCGTAGGCTCGAAACGTAAAAGACTTTCTCACTTCCCGAGCGTTAAATTAATACATCTGTTTGTTGTCTACGCACCCATCATCGTCTTCTGTTTTTTTTTTGTTGTTTTGTGCTTTGTAAATTCTCACCATATATATGTATATATAGACACACAAACACACACATACATATATGTATGTATTTGTATATAAAAACAGGAGGTGTGACAAATTAATGTAGATTTATTTTTGAACATGACTTCCATATAGTTACAGCTGTTTCGTAACTTTTACATATAAAACTATTAATTTCGGTATGCAAAATTATACATACACGTTTGCATTTATACGTATATACAGAATTGTAAAGCACAATTATATATTCACAAATTGATGCAAATACAAAACCTTACGCATCAGGTACCCGGAACATCATCGTCGCATCTACGATTTATATCTATACATATACCAGTATGTGTATGAGAGTATGTATTAGTCAAGTTTTTTTTATTTAGAAGTGCTGGCAGAACCGTTAGCACGCCGGACAAATTGCTTAGCGACACGGCGTCTGCCTTTACGTTCTGAGTTCAAATTCTGTTGAGGTTGCCTTGCTTTTCAACCTTTTGGGGGTCGTTAAATTAAGTACCTGCGAAACACCGGGGTTGGTGTGATGGACTAGTTCCTTCCCCCAAAATTTCGGGCCTAGTGCCATTATTAGAAAGGATTGTTGTTGTTGTTAATTTTATAAAGATTGACATAATAAGACAAGCGTGATGCGATTTGTAATGGATTGTTTATTTAACGGTTTGAACGACATTTCGACAGGATCGTCTGTCTTCTTCAAGTTCAAAATGTAAAATAAAAACAATTGCAGAAACAGAAATTCAAAATATAAACGAGGAAATCCTGCGTTCCTATTTTGGTAGAATGACATCATCAGCTTCCACTTACACAACTGGTAAAAGGAAAAAGAAAGAAAAAGTATATTTAGTCAAACAGTTTTGTGTAAATGTAATGAAATTCACCTGCCATTTTCCCATTCCTCCAGAGAGTGATGTCAGTAATTCACAGATATATTTGTCCTCATGCATTTTGAGGACCGAAAGTGTAGCTGATTCATAATATTTTCTGAGAAAGTGCACTTTCGGGTGTTCCTCAAAATTGCAGCCGTTTGATGTAAAATGTTCGACAAGTTCTATCAAGTTACAGCTATTGTGCATGACGTCATATCTGTGCTCATTGAATCTTCTGTTTAATTGTTCTGTTGTACAACCAACATAAATCAAGTTATGGAAATCTTTACACGCCCCACCTTCCGTATAAATCATATCATTCCTGTTATGATTCATGATAAAATTGACTTGAAGCATGCTTTCACACAACGAACAAGACCTACCTCTCTTGTGGCTGTTTTTCAAGGTGCAGCGTTCAGCAACTCCAACGCTAATCTTCTTGGATTTAAAGGCTGAGACTTGTCTTATATTGTTATTCTGCCTAAAGGCTATAATAGGCGACTGAGGGAATATTTGTTTAAAACGAGGTTATTTTTCTGCAAAATGCTGGTAACTTTCATGTGATACTTTTGAAATGCCAGCGAAATTTTGGTGTTAGTTATTCGCCAAAGGAATTCTATCAAATTTTATTTTCGTTGCTAAAATTATGCGTGGAGATTTGAATTTCCTTGCTAATCTTAACCATGTCATTTGCGATTTCCTTTAATCGTGATTCACTTTAACCGCATTTGACATAATAAGGTACAAAAGCATTTGCATGTTTCCAGTAATACCCTATATCAGTACAAATCCGTTTTATCTTCAAAAATTGAGATTTCGGATTTGACCGGAGCGGCGGTGACGGTAAATGTAGGATGACATGAGCTTGCAAAATAATTCTGTCACTATTCTGACACAAAATTTGACTTTTGCGTCCAAAAACTCAACGCTAGATTTTGAAAAAACTAGACGTACATTTTATTTTGGACTTAAAGCCATAGTTTTTAGCATAACAGAAATGCAAGAAATTAATTAGACTGTCCTGTGATCCTTGCCAGACAAAAAAGACGTCATCAATGAGTCATAACTAGAGTATTGGTTCATGTCTATGCAGGGATTTGAATGTCTTTGGTAACTGTGTCTGAAATTTCGTCATGAAGACATAAGCGAAGTTCACTGCCGTAAGGGTGCCCATGGCGCAACCCCTCGTCTAGTGATAATATTTTTGTCCAAACTTCATTGTGTTACTTTGTAACACAAATTCAATAAATTACAGAGAAAATTATATTGAATACTTTTGTTTGACTGTTTTTCGAAGGCATTCATGCATGCTTCCACCTTTTCATCGTGGTCAATATTGGGATATAGTAAAGAAACATCCATGGTTATCTCTCAAAAAAATAGAGTTTTTGACACTACTTCGGTGCTTAGAAAAGTCGTTAAATTTGGACGCAAAATCAAAAACATCCCGAATATAGGAACTTGATCTTTTTGCGACAGGGAGTAGAAAACCAACCAGCCATTACATGGTTGTACAACATTCATAGTCGCTGTACAGTGATCGCATTGGAGGAAATTTTTCGAACATTTTGTGCATTTTAGGGACACCATAAAATACCGGTGTTCTCTGTTCTGACCATAAAATCTTAGATTCAGTCTTATTAATGAAATTGTTTACCTCCATTTCCAGAATTATTTTGTCAAGTTCCTCTCTGTAATTGGGGTTTGTGGATCGACAGGTAAATTCTTCGTATGAAGTTTTGTCATGCAAGCCGAAATATACTCACAAGCCGAAAATATACTCACAAGCCGAAAATATACTCACAAGCCGAAATATACTCACAAGCCGAAAATATACTCTCTCTTATCCATATTTACAATAGCGCCTCCCTTATCTGTCTTTTTAGTAACAATAGAATCCTTATTAGCAAGACGACGAAGTGAGTAACGCTGGGAATTTGTGAGACTATTACTGGATTTACATTATTTACATTATCTACATTTGACGGATATTCGTCCTCATCTTGTTTGTTGGCGTAGTGGTTAAGAGCGCGGGCTACTAACCCCAAGGTTCCGAGTTCGATTCACGGCAGCGACCTGATTAATAATAATAATAATAATATAATAATAATAATAATAGTAACATCGATAGGAATGAGAACCCAGGTTCGAAATTTCCCCAAGACACCTGACGAAGGCTGGAGGGTATATCAGCCGAAACGTTGTGTTAACAACAAACAAGATGAGGACGAATATCCGTCAAATGTAGATAATGTAAATAATGTAAATAATTCCTCATCTCTTAAATATAGAACTGTATTACTGGATTTGTTTTTCTACTTGTTTTCAGGCTTACTCTAATGCCTGTCTGACAAGATTCAAGAAATTCCAGCACTGCTTGTGAATGTCCATCTCGAATTATATCGGATACCAACTGGAATTCGTTTCAATCCAGTTATGATAAATTCGATCATCATCATTTTCAATAAACATCATTTTTTTTTTTTTAATATTCCCTAAGCTTGTGACGGCGGACAAAGTGAAAAAGCCCTTCAGCTAGTTTATTCTTCTCGAAATTCTAAGTGCTTGGGCACAAACTCAGTCCAAGCTCTAAGACAGAGATATACAGTATTCCCTCGACTATCGTGAGTGTTACGTTCCAAAACCTCCCACGATAAATGAAAATCCGCGAAGAAGAAACAGTACTGTATATTTTTATTAATTATTTTTATAAATTGAATATTTTTTATTATAAATGCAAAACAACACCACGGAGGAACCGACGTAAGCTTAAATAATAAACCGCGATAGGTGAACCGTGATAGGTGAACCGTGATAGGTGAACCGTGATAGGTGAACCGCGATATGGCAAGGGATTACTGTAGCCTGGTGAAAGTTTTAGCGTATTCTCTAGTGTGATGGATTTTCTTGAGCAAATGTTTTTCCCAGTTTTACTTTCATTTAATTTCTAACTATCTTTAGATTTGTGGTAGAATTCTTCACTTAAAACATGGAACTTATTGGGTGATAAAAATTGTTTTGAATGTTTATATGAGATGTCATAACCTTTAGTCGTTTTTCTAGGAGTAATCCATTTTGGGGTGGATGATAAAAAGTGAGTTACTTCTTTGGTTTTAGTTGGTATTTAAGAAACAAGTACTATCGGGAAAGGAACAAATTTATTGCTCTTAAGGAAAAATTTGTAAATGTGTTCGCTTTTTGGTTGATCAAATAAAAACTTCTCTGGAGAGTTTCCTGTGACTAGTTCAAATGCGCATGTCAGGGTAAAAAGATCACAATCATATGCACCAACATGGGAATTAGAAATTTGAACTTATTGAACTGTAGGAATTATGTTTCTTTGTTTGTTTCTTTGTGGCGAGTAGTTTTGTTATCTGTGCGGTTAGTTCCTGTGATACTGAAGTTCAAACTATCCTAAACAGAGGCATCTCCGAAAGAAATTGGTCGATAAAATAAAATGATTGGTCTTGGTGTGATGGATGCACAATGTGCAGTGTGGACTGTATTTTAAAAATACTATGTGAGAAAAAATGATAGGTTGTTTCGGAATATCAAGAAAATTTCCGCTATTATTTCAACCCGGAATCAAAAAGTTTGTCACATAAAATTTATCCCGAAAGTAAAAATGACTTCTCCTCATATTTCAAATCAAACGTTCTAAACCAAAATGTGTCCCCTTGCCCACTGGCTTACAGGAATGGGAAATCAGCTTTTTCAGTTTCTTTTCTTCTTTTTTTTTATCCTCAGGTTCGAAATTTCCCCAAGACAGCTGATGAAGGCTGGAAGGTATATCAGCCGAAATGTTGTGTCAACAACAAAGATGAGGATAAATATCCGTCAAATGTAAATAATGTAAATAATGTGCATAATTCCTCATCTCTTAAATATAGAACTGTATTGGAAGAGGTATTATATTTCTAGAGGTACTTACGCAAATTAAATATTTCTAGAGATTTTTCCTTTCCTCAAATGTATATACTTTTTCTTTTCTGGCAGACTCTCTCTCGCTCTCTCTCTCTATATATATATATATACATATATATATATATATATAGTTTACATTTCCACCTACAACTGTTTCATTTCGCATCCAATTTAAACTACAAAACATATACAGTAATCCCTCTCCTATCGCGGGTGTTACTTTCGGAATCCCCCCACGATAGTTGAAAGTCCGCGAAGTAGAAACAGTACTGTACAGAATATTATTTTATTATTTCTAGAACTTTTTTTTTATTATTATTATATATGCAAAATAACACCAGGGAGGAATCGACGTAAACTTAAGTAATAAAGCGCGAGATAGGTGAACCACAATAAGTGAACCGTGACAAGTGAACCACGATATCACGAGTGATTACTGTATAAATATATAAGTTTACAGTTCAAAATTCATGTTATGTCGTTTAAATTTGATGCGAAGGGAAACAATTGTAGGTGAATAAATTTATTTCTATCCATTGGATCTCTCCGTTTTCAAAATTATTAATAATATATGATATTTCATATATCATATTCATTGAAGAAATATCTCTTCAGAGTCTGATATATTAAACAAGTGTATCTTGGATAGAAATATCGCTATGAGAGGGTCTAAATATCCTCATATATAT
>NC_068988.1:7413330-7413789 GCF_001194135.2 Octopus bimaculoides
TGTGTGTGTGTGTGTGTGTGTGTGTGTGTGTGTGTGTGTGTATATATACACACACATATACATATATACTCTCTTCTCTCTTTTATTCTTTTATATATATATATATATATATATATATGTATACAGAAATATGAGTACGTGTATATGTGTGTGTGTGTTTATGTGTGTGTGTATCCGTCAGTGTGTTTGTGTATGTATGTGTAATGTTTTTTTTGTTTTTAAGTAAACACATATAAATATGTACCAAGGCGTATATAAATATACATGTGTATATGCGTGTGTGTGTGTGTGTATGTAAATAGAACTAAGTGTGCATATATATTGTTATAATTCATGTTTATATTCGTACAAACACAAACACACATATGCACACACACATTGGTGCTCGTGCGCAATCATAGACACACAAACACACACACACACACATACACACACACACACACACACACACACACACAC
>NC_068988.1:7415060-7415524 GCF_001194135.2 Octopus bimaculoides
TATATACATATATACATGCGTGTGTGTGTATATGCATGTATGTATATACTCACACACATACTTTTACATACACAAATTATTGTTTAATACACACACTCACGCGCACACAAATATATATGTATAGGTATACATACATACATACATACATACACATATATGTATGTGTTTACAGACACACACACACACACACGCATAGACATATGTACCCATATATGTCAACAAACCGGCATATACATATATTTGTGTATATACGCAATGCACATATGAATTATATATGTATGTGTAAATACATATTAACATGTGGAATCCCTCTGTTTGTATATGCGTGCGTCGTGTGAACGTATGCTTGTTGCATTTACGATGTGTCTCCATGTTCGTGTGTGTGCTTGTATGTGTGTGTCTGTATGTGTGTGTGTGTGTGTGTGTGTGTGTGTGTGTGTGTGTGTGTGTGTGTGTGTGTGTGT
>NC_068988.1:7415629-7416336 GCF_001194135.2 Octopus bimaculoides
ATATATATATATATATATATAGATAGATCTGTGTCACAATGTGATTAAGCGTGAGTACAAAACTTCGCTACATACATATATATTTGAATACTTTTAGACAGATATATATCACCGCGTACATATATATATATATGTGTGTGTGTGTATATATGTGTTTCTGTGTACATACACGCATATATATATGTAGACATATCTGTGTCTAAGTGCATGTGTGTGTGTGCGTGAATGAATGGATGGTAATGCCTTTGTGTGTGTGTGTGTGTGTGTGTCTCTGTGCGTATGTATGTAAAACTTTCGAGTTAGTTCTTGTTTACAGTCGACTTCCTAAATAAACGGACGACGCCAGCCTGTCTAGCTAGCACCTGGACTCTCGGCTCAGCTATTGTAGTACGACTGTATGTATGTATATACATACTTAGTCACACACATATGGTTGGGTATATACATGTGTGTCTGTATATATATATATATATATAGTGGAAGAGGAGGAGGAGGAGGGGATGAGAGCGATAGGCACAGAAATACGTACCCGTATATAAATGTGTCTGTCCTTGTTTTTATACTCTCTCTCTCTCTCTCTCTCTCTGTCTCTCTCTCTCCCTCTCTCTCTCTCCTGTAACTGCATCTCTCCTCTTTCTCTGTCTGTATATAGAAATGTGTGTATATCTATGAATCTATCTATCTATCTATCTATCTATCTATCTATC
>NC_068988.1:7416346-7416686 GCF_001194135.2 Octopus bimaculoides
TCTCCTGTAACTGCATCTCTCCTCTTTCTCTGTCTGTATATAGAAATGTGTGTATATCTATGAATCTATCTATCTATCTATCTATCTATCTATCTATCTATCTATCTATCTATCTATATATCTATCTATCTATCTATCTATCTATCTATTTATCTATCTATCTATCTATCCATCTCTCTCTCTGTCTTTCTCTGTCTGTCTGTCTGTCTGTCTCTCTCTCTCTCTCTCTCTCTCTATATATATATATATATACCTATGCGTGTGTGTATGTATATATTATATATATATATCTACATGTGTGTGTGTGTATATATATATGTATATATATGTATGTATATGC
>NC_068988.1:7419569-7420056 GCF_001194135.2 Octopus bimaculoides
TATATATATATATATATATACACATACATACATATATATTACCTGTGTGTATCAGCATATTCAAATATAATATCTACACATACACATATATATTAATATGTGTGCTATATCTCTATGTATGTGTATTTGAAGCCATACGTGGTTTTTACATAAGTATGTATATATATGTATGCATAGTACATGAATGCTATGGGTAGATTTACGCACACACACATAAGCAGATGACACACACATACACACAAGTATAATTTACATATATATAGGCGCAGGAGTGGCTCATAGGCGCAGGAGTGGCTATGTGGTAAGTAGCTTGCTTACCAACCACATGGTTCCGGGTTCAGTCCCACTGCGTGGCATCTTGGGCAAGTGTCTTCTACTATAGCCTCGGGCCGACCAAAGCCTTGTGAGTGGATTTGGTAGACGGAAACTGAAAGAAGCCCGTCGTATATATGTATATATATATATATATATATATATATATATATAT
>NC_068988.1:7420500-7422071 GCF_001194135.2 Octopus bimaculoides
CGGCAACATTGGTCAATTTCTTGAAAATGGTGTCATAACCCCGAAATATTGAATACAAGGTAAGTCTACATTAATTCACATATTTGTTTTTTTATGATTTACCTTGCATTTACTTCGCAATGTTTTGGCCTTACCCACGGTCTTTTATACAATACATATATATATACATACATATATGCATGTGTGTATGTAAGTGTGTATGTAAGTGTGTATGTATGTATGTAGGTAGGTAGGTAGGTAGGTAGGTAGGTAGGTAGGTAGGTAGGTAGGTAGAGCTGTATGAATTCAAGTACCCTTAATCATTGTTTTTACCTGTGACCTATTAATGGAATCAGTATATTAGTGCGCAAAGATACGAAGATTCCAGCGCGCATCTATACATACTCCCACATATATGCAGATATGACTGTGCATACAATATATATATATATATATATATATATATATATATATATATATATATATGTGGGGGGGAGGGTGTATGTATATATATATATATTATATATGTATGTGTGTTGTTGTTGAATTTTTTTATATATATGTTTGTTTATATTTGTATGTGCGCTTCTAAGACAGTGCAGTAATATATTGAAATAAAGGCAGATCTCGTTTTGAGAATGTTTTATTCCTTATGGCAATATTTGTGTATTCACCCCCACCCACCCCTCTTTTAACAAACGTGTTCTTCATCTTGTCTGTCCTGTCACATTTGCCACTATTACGGGGCAAACATTATTTCACCTGCGTTCCTCCACATTTTACAAGCGTCTGTTAAATTTAAGAAAACATTTAACTGCTATTTCTGCAAGTTGCAAGAACCACATACAGACGCCTTGCTTTTAAGATATCAACAACTGGAGTAAAAAAAATAGTAAAAGAAAAAAACAAATTGATAACAGTGAGTGATCCATACGCAGAATGTATGGGCATGTGTGTATAAACTGCATATACGTGTCTCGGGGTTGTAGGGTGTTTAAAATGAATATATAGATTCCAATATATACACAATTGAGTAGAGAATATTTACATCTTGTATCGAAGTCACAGCGTGGGAAGGCTTCATTATTTTATAATCTTTCTTACTTTTCACCGACGCAAAACGAAAGCTCCCCGCCCCCGTCCCCGACACCTCCACAGCTCACCGATTCTCAGCAACACTCGTAATGCCACGATATATTATATTCTTTTACTTGTTTCAGTCGTTTTGATTGCGGCCATGCTGGAGCAGCGCCTTTAGTCGAGCAAATCGACCCCGGGACTTTTTTTTAAAATTTTTTGTAAGCCTAATACTTATTCCAACACTGCTAAGTTACGGGGACGTAAACACACCAGCATCGGTTGTCAAGCGTTGTTGGGGTGGGGGACAAACACACAAACACATACACACATATATAGATAGATAAATAGATACATGCATACATATATATGTACGTACGTATGTTTATATGTATATATATATATATATATATTTATATCCATACATATACATATACATATATAAACATGCATACATATACATGTATGTATGTATATATATATATATATATATATATATATATATATATATATAT
>NC_068988.1:7422658-7424525 GCF_001194135.2 Octopus bimaculoides
ATATGTGTGAGAAGGCGGCGAGCTGGCAGAAACGTTAGCACGCCGGGCGAAATGCTTAGCGGTGTTTCGCTACGTTCTGAGTTCAAATTCCACCGAGGTCGACTTTGCCTTTCATCCTTTCGGGGTCGATTAAATAAGTACTAGTTACGTACTGGTGTCGATATAATCTACTTAATCCGTTTGTCTGTCCTTGTTTGTCCCCTCTATGTTTAGCCCCTTGTGGGCAATAAAGAAATAAGAAACGTTAGCCCGCCGGGCGAAAGCGGTATTTCATCTGTCTCCACGTTCCGAGTTCAAATTCCGACTTTGCCTTTCATCGTTTCGGGGTCGATAAATTAAGTACCAATTGCATACTGGGATCGATCTAATCGACTGGGCACCTCCTCAAAAAGAGTAGAAAAGAATATGTGTATGTGTGTGTGTGAGAGAGAGACAGAGAGACAGAGAATGGTGTTATTCCTGCGTATATGAATTTCTAGCTTTCCATAAATGTCTATGCAATGTACATGAAAGCCGTTTATTAAGCTCACGTTCGTTATGAAGATCTATCTGATAACACTCAGCTAGTATCGTGTTTAGACCTACAAATTTGATACACTAAGAAGTTGACATAATTATTCAGTATTATAAATAATTCGCAACATGTCAGTCTGTACGTGTGCGCGCGTGTTTCCCTGTATTTACGTGTGTGTGTACGTGTGTGTGTGTGTGTGAATAAGATTTATAAATGATAGTATATAATTATGTATGTATTGAAATTGGTAATTGACATTAAAGTACATATTTCTATTTTCATATATATGTGATTGCGTCTGTGTGTGTGTGTGTGTGTGTGTACATTGTGTGTGTGCATTGTGTGTGTGCATTGTGTGTGTGTGTGTGTGTGTGTGTGTGTGCATCTGTATTGATAAAGATATATACAAAGATGTTTTTATTGTCTTACACACATAGCATACGTACACACACACACACACACACACACACACATACAGATAGACAGATAGACAGACAGACAAACAGACAGACAGGTAGAAAGATAGACAGACTGACTGACAGACAGATATATATATAGATAGATAGATAGATAGATAGATTGATAGATAGACAGATAAACAGATAGGCATATAGATAGAGAGAGAGAGAGACAAAGACAGACAGACAGACAGATAGATAGATAGATAAATAGATAAATAGATAGATAGATAGATAGATAGATAGATAGGTCGCTAGGTAGGTAGATTTGTACTAATATACTTAAAAGCAAGTAATAACTTTCTTATAAAGTTCCGCTTTATGAATAATCGTAGCTTCAAACCTCACGTTATATTTTCCTTGGTGTGTTTTTTAAAAGGTAAGCCAACTTAAGCGAACTGATCAATTTGTAGTCCTATCCATCTTCTATCTCCCGAGACAATAGTTTATGGCTATTTATAACTTATAGAAACAGGTCTCAGCTAACTGGTTAGTCTAATTTGCATAACAGTAGATGCAATGAAAACCTAAATTTATTATTTTATTCATAGCGCATTGCACAACGATTTTAGTGACTTTAAATTGGACGTTAAGACTGCATATCTTTGATAAGCCGACACCTTTAACTCTGCTGCCCATTCAGGTCAGATGATTACAATAGAATGTCTGTCTGTTGGCGTGAAAATATAGCATATATATTTGAAGGTCTGATGAGACTGTGAGGCATTCAATTACGAGTGTACCACATCTTAAACTAGAAAGAGCTGGAAGCTAATGAAGTGCATACGGTAATCGCTTATTCTTTTGTCATCTTCTTTTTGTGTGTGTATCTATCTATCTCTCTCTCTCTCTCTCTCTCTCTCTCTCTCTCTCTCTCTCTCTATATATATATATA
>NC_068988.1:7426596-7427751 GCF_001194135.2 Octopus bimaculoides
ATCTCTGATGACGAAATACCCAGTGCACAGACATACTAACCTACCACTTGGGTTAGCTCAGAAATGGCTGTAAGACTTCAAATTCACTTTACTCTAATAAAATCATTTAAAATAAATTTAGATAACCGTTCTGCGTTGGTTCTGATTCTTCCTCTGATATAATATATGCATGTTATAACGGAACTCTAAGGCGAATCCCTAGAATCAGTCTCAGCCGTGATCTTGAGACCTAACGGTCGACCTACTATAACACTTACCCAGCGTACCTATTCGTTTAGATCACAAGTGAACTAATCCCCTCATATTCTATAATTGTTTTGTTTTCCATTTCTGACTTACACACACACACACACACACACACACATACGCACACACATACATACATAATATTTCTCCGAGCGTTCACTATTTTCCTCTCGTTCTGGTCTGACGACCTTCTATGTTTCCTTGATTGTCTCCACTGTATTGTTTTTGTACCCAACTTTGACCCTCCATACATTTTAAATTTTATTTTAGAATTTATGGGAGCAACTGTCTGTAAAGACACATATTGTCGTTGAATGCTTGAAATGTTCATACCTTGTCTCTGATGACGGAATACTCAGTGCACGGACATGCTAACCAACCACTTGGGTTATGCCAGAAACAGCTGTAAGACTTGAAATCCACCTTACCTTCATTAATTTGTTCTAAGTGACTTGAGATACTCGTTCTGCGTTGGTTTTGATTTTTCCTCTAATATAAAGTATACCTGCGATGACGGAACCCTAACACGATACCTAAATCCAGCCTTAGCAGTGATCTCGGAACGTAACAGCCGACCTACTGTAGCACTTACCCAGCGTACCTATTCGTTTAGATCACAAGTGAACTAATCCTCTCATATTCTACAGATATATATATATATAGATAAATAGATAGATAGATAGATAGATAGATAGATAGACCTAAAAATACAATAGTCTTCTGACAACTGAATTAGCGATGAAGATGACAAAGGAATTTTTTTTCATTTTTACATATTATGATAGAAGCAGCGAGGTAGAAGATATGAATGCAGTCTTGCATTTAATGCAAACATACTTACACACAAACATATATATACGTTTGTGCATATATGTGTGTGTGTGTGTGTGTGTGTGTGTGTGTGTGTGT
>NC_068988.1:7428661-7429679 GCF_001194135.2 Octopus bimaculoides
GTATGTGTGTGTGTGTGTGTGTGTGTGTGTGTGTGTGTGTGTATGTTAGTGCATTTGTGTATGTGTATGTGCGTATGGTCGTTTTTGCGTTTTACCAAGTTCGCCGACAGTCGAACAGCAGATCTAAACATTCCAGAATGAATAAAAACAACAAAAAACGTAAATAAATACATCAAAACACAACCATTAACAGAAAAAAAACCCATCGCAAAGCAAATACAAAGACCAAAAGCAACAATCAAAAATGCACTCAAACCAAACATTGTATCTTTCAGTTAAAGCCGTCCGTAGTGTCTCCCATACTTTCTCTACTCCTCCGACCTTCATTCTATTATACTCTGTCCACCTCATACCACCACCATTGTCCGTTCCGTCATAACATGTCTTCCTCCTGTTGCTATCCTCCCCTTGGCTCCCCATGCTCACTCTCCCCTTCCTCTCTCTCTCTCTCTCTCTCTCTCTCTCTCTCGTTTTTTCTTCTCGTGACATTACGTTACATTCTCCTCCATTGACATTTTCGTTGCGATGTTCCTAAGCCGAATACCTGAGGCTTTCGAAACAGCACACACACACACACACACACACACACACATCAATACACATACCTATATACCTACACACACACGCACATCAACACACATACCATATAACTACACGCACATACTCAAAGATACGTAAATAAATTAAGACAGACATCTAAAGATATATTTCTGTGCGTGTGTGAACGTGTAATGGCGTATGTTTATGTTGTTACACATCCTTTCTACTCTAGGCACAAGGCCTGAAATTTGTGGGGAGGGGGCCAGTCGATTAGATTGACCTCTTTGCGCAACTGGTACTTAATTTATCGACCCCGAAAAAGATGAAAGGCAAAGTAGACCTCTGCAGAATTTGAACTCAGAACGTAAACACAGACGTAATAGCGCTAAGCATTTTGCACAGCGTGACCCCGACTCTGCCAGCTCACCGCCTTTTATTTTGTTATATATATATATATATATATATATATATATATATA
>NC_068988.1:7431813-7432657 GCF_001194135.2 Octopus bimaculoides
TTAATTGTTTTCCATTCTTACAGTTGAAAAATTCTCGATGACTGAAACCGGTACTGAAATGTTTTTTATAAAATTATTTTAGCATTTTCTACCTTTACTTTTTTCCATATATATATATATATATGTATATACATAAGTAGGCAGATAGGTAGGTAAGTAGGTAGGTAGGTAGGTAGGTAGGTAGGTAGGTAGGTAGGTATGTAGGTGGGTAGGTAGATAGGTAGGTATATGCTTGTATTCTAAAATGTCGGACCCTTTCAAAGAAACGCACAGTGTCATTATTTCGTTATTTCAGCTATTCATAATATTTCCAGAATCACAGCGGTGCAGCTGTATAAACTAGTTTTGGCTGACACATGTGAGAGCAAAACGAATGAGATCATTCGTTATTTGGCAATGTTTTATGTCTTCTTTGCACAATAGCAGTGCTTGCACTAACAATGAAATAACGCTGCACCTAATGCATATCGCTTTCCTGAGCACAGATCACTAAGTCTATAAGTAGAAATGGGATGGTTTTGAATTAAGTTCATTCGTGAAAATTTATATTTCTGCTTATCTACACAGACGCCCTGCCGTCACTTACTGGGTGTCCTAAGATATGTACACAATTAGAAGTTTGCTTCCCAACCACATGGCTCCAGGTTCAGTCCCACAGCGTGGCACCATGAGCATGTCTTCTGTTATAGTTTTGGGCCGACCAAAGACTTATGAATGGGTTTCGTAGACGGAAACTGAAAGAATCCCGTCGTATGCATATATGTGTACGTATGTATATAAAATATATATATATATATATATACACACACACACACACACACACACACACACACACACACACACA
>NC_068988.1:7432728-7435187 GCF_001194135.2 Octopus bimaculoides
TATAGTGAAGGTGCATAGCTCAGTGGTTAGAGCGTCGAGCTTACGATCGTGAGGTTGTGAGTTCGAATTCCGGACTGGGCTGCGTGTTGTGTTCTTGAGCAAGACACTTTATTTCACGCTGCTCCAGTTCACTCAGCTGTAGAAATGAGTTGCTACCCCAGAGGTGCCAAGCTGTTTCGCCCCCTTTGCCTTTCCCTTGGATAACACTGGTGGCGTGGAGAGGGGAGGTCGGTATGCATGGGCGACTGCTGCTCTTCCATAAACAACCTTGCCCGACTTTGTGCCTGGGAGGGTAATTTTCTAGGTGCAATCCCATGGTCAGTCATGACCGAAGGGGGTCTTAGCACCTATATATATCATATATATATAGACTATGGTTAGTCTATGTATATAGACTATAGTTAGTCTATGTATATAGACTATCGTTAAGCTCCAGGTTCGATAATGATACGAATGAGGAGTCTAACGTAGGTCGTGTATTAGCATGCATATATATAAAAATTTACAGGATGAGATAAAAATCCAAGGTTGTGAATAGTTTTCAGAACATTTATAAAGAGAAGGTCTTAGGATATTTTATATATCCCTTCATCAGAGACGGTGCGAGAAAATGTTTAAGTAATAGTTATCATAGAGAAGATGTGAAATACAGAGTGAAGTTTTGGAATGAAAACAGACGTGAGATACCTAAGGAAATTGTATTTGCAGTTCCATTATTTAAGCTGAATGGTGTATATGTAAGTTTCCTGTACCTTGTGTGTGAGTTCCAGTGGTGTTTATAATTGGTCATTCCAAGCATAGAGTCTTGTAAACGGTGTTATTCGATCGAGGGTTTTATATATGCATATATACGTATATGTTGTATGTATATGCATATATATATATATACATATGCTGTATATGTATATATATATATATATATATATATATAAGCAATGTTAAATCTCTGAACGAGGTATTAACAGTAACTGCACGACAAGGTGAAGTATATTTGCCACTTAAATGTGGCTGACCCCTAAGGGTGGATGTTACTGTTGCTTTTAGCCCCAGGAGATCATCTCCTCCAGCTGGCTACTGACAGACATCTGTGTCCTGTCTGTATTTGCAAAGGGAAGTCATCCTTCCCATCTTGATCTGCGATACGTACGGACTCGAGTTTCTGGGTATTTACCCGTCCTCAGCGTACGACAATCGCCGACCTTCGATGCGAAAGATATCCCGACGCAATATATGTGTGTATGAATATATCTGAGTCTGTATGTGTGTGCGTATGTGTGCCTGCGTGTGTGTGTGTGTGTGTGTGTGTGGGGCATGTATGTCTTTGTGTCCGTGTTGGTGTCAAAGCACGCAGTAAAACCACGGGGAGTAAGTGATCCCTAGCGGTTATCACTCCATCCTTTCAGGAGAGGGTCACTCTGATGTAAAACTTGCGGTCTCATATGAATATTGGTCATTTCGTTTCGGCTTGACACCAGGTACTAATCACGGAGACTCAGGGAGCGGCACTCGTGTTGTAATCCAATGGTCTTTATGCTGACCTCATTTGCCATTCCATCTAGCGAAAATATTATGGCGATGGAAGAGAAGACTCATTTTGAGCAGTTTGGGACGAACTATTTTCGATATCAATAAACAGTTGCATATAATTGTATAATTATCTGCGATTTGGATAAGCTGCTTCTTACAATATATACATATATGTGTATCTGTCTGTCTGCTTTGCCTTGTTCGCGTATATGAATATCTATGTGAGCGTGTATAATTATATGTATGTGTGTGTTTGTGTGCGGATAGGAACACCACCTCTCCTCACACACACACACACGTTCATTGTCTCCCTATCCGGCAACGTATGTATCTCGTTAGGCCTTGCTACACCTGTCCGATTGAGACCCCTTCTTCGCAGTTTTTTGACATGATCTGCTGTTTACTTACATGCTAATTTCTGGTCTGTCTAACTAACCGATGACGTGTTTACATAACCGCCCCCTCCTACACCACGAACCCCACCCCACCATTCCTTCCTTCTTTCCTATCAACCACCCCAACCTCTGCACCCTATACACCCCATCAGCTATCTTATCCCGTCCCAGCCATTCTTCTTGCATCCTCTCTCGTTCCACCTACCCGTGTGTCGTTCCATCAAACTCTAATCACATTTTTATGTGTATATACACACACACAAATACATATATATGTATATCACATGTACATATATGTGTGTATATATGTATATATAGTTATATGTATTTATCTATTTATCTATCAATCAATACATATATACACCTATATACATATATATATATATGCATTCACATACACATATATAGTATATATATGTGTGCATATATATGACTACGTATATATATTTATACGCATCAGTGTATATACTTATCTATCTATATCTCTCTGTATATATATATGTGTGCATATATATATGTATGTGTGTATATATATAT
>NC_068988.1:7435390-7435729 GCF_001194135.2 Octopus bimaculoides
GGAGAAAAAAATTGAATAGTGTTCAGTCAACGGTCATATATATATATATACTTATAATATACACACACACACATATATTTACATCCATAGACATGTGAATCAGCATATATACATCCTACATCATATATATGTAGTGGAGCAGGAGTGAGTATGTTAAGAGGTTTGCTTCCCAACCACATCGCTCCGGGTTCAGTCCTACTGTGTGGTACCTTGGGTAAGTGTCTTGCCTCGGGCCGACCAAAGCGCCTTGTGAGTGGATTTGGCAGACGGAAACTGAAAGAAGCCCATTGTATATATGTATATATATATATATATATATATATATATGTCGTATATATA
>NC_068988.1:7437332-7438592 GCF_001194135.2 Octopus bimaculoides
GGTGGTGGTGGTGGTGGTGGTGGTGGCGATGGTGGTGGTTGCTGTAGAGTTTGTTCTTGTGGTTGTCTAGTTATACTTAATCAAACAGGCATTTAAAGACGGCCGCTCCATCCGTGACCACCAGTCTGCATACCATACTCTGGAATATAATGCATCAATGTCATCATTAATTTAAGAATCTGTTCGTTTTTAAAGACGTGTTTGAGGGAAATTTGGTTGCTATTATTAGCGTTCGTAGTTATCTCACGCTTTTTTATGATCGTTGCTGTTGCTGTTGTTTAAACCCCTTGCCAATGCTGTTTCAGCAAACCTTCACACCGAGGCTTTCCAGCCGTGATCAATTCGTCGAGGTCGACAAGGGCTTGCACTATGTAATAGGTCTGTCTTTCTTTTTATCTTTCCTTTAAAGACCGTCAGGCGCGATTTGTGGGTGATTTTGGTGTTGTTTCTGGCAAGTCAGCGTTATAAGTCTTTGTTGATAGAAGAATTAGATGGGACGAGTTATTTGGCGGTGAAGGTCGTGGTTGTGACGGAGAATAATAAGCTAACAGACGGTAGCTGCGACAAAGGAATGCGCGCCTTTATGCAACCATTCATACGTGTGTGTGTGTGTGTGTGTGTGTGTGTGTGCGTGTGAGTTTGGAAGGATATCTCATCCAGGTAGATACCGTGGTGGCTCTCAGATATGTTCCATGTTACGGCTAACCGCATCGATCAGTATTTAATGTCTATGGCTGCTGTTAGTTGTCAGTCCCTCTGTAAATTCCTTCGGTGGGTAATCCCGTGTTCGATTCACTGGACGGTTGTATACTCTGGAATATATATTAGCAATAATTACCACGATTTAGAACATGAAAACTTGTTTGTCCTCGAAATTTATTTCCTCTTATTTCACAATTTTATACAGCATACCATTATAGTCTTTACGACTTACACGTGTTTCCACTGCACAGATTACGCGCAATTGCAGATGCAGCCTGGAACGATTTTCGGTGCAGCTTCTTCTAGTGCAGCATTTGGCTAGTTTCGTTCATTATAATATGCTCTTTACTCTTTTACTCTTTTACTTGTTTCAGTCCTTTGACTGCGGCCATGCTGGAGCACCGCCTTTAGTCGAGCAAATTGACCGCAGGACTTATTCTTTGTAAGCCTAGTACTTATTCTATCGGTCTCTTTTGCCGAACCGCTAAGTTACGGGGACGTAAACACACCAGCATTGGTTGTCAAGCGATGTTGGGGGACAAACACAGATATATATAT
>NC_068988.1:7438680-7444299 GCF_001194135.2 Octopus bimaculoides
TATATATATATAGCCTTTTGAGTTGTTAATTCATTCACCTTTGCGTTGTTAATTCATTTTAGAGTTATAACTGATCAAAAAAAAAAAAACTATATGTAGTTTCATGGCCGCTGGTTTACTCCACCTCATCAGATGTGTTTATGTTTAAATTTATTTGCGAAGGACAAAACGAAGTAAATTTGAAATTATCAGCAATCTATTTATTTAGGTAATCTTAATCTTTATCTCTTATGGTTACTCGGATATTTCAAAGAGATTTCCGAAGCTAATTACACATTAATTAAAGTGTTATGAAAGGGCGTTGATCATTTTGAAATTCTGTATTGTTGTGTCATTTTAAACGTGTGTGTGTGTGTGTGTAGGGAGGGAGTTGTGTGTCCCTGTGTGCCTGTAAATATAATTATTTCTTTAGGGGTAGGCAGGTGTTTTGAGGGAAATCTGTTGCTATTTCTGACAGGAAGAATGGTTAATAAACTGCATCTGTGGTTTATTATTTCTCACATTGAACCATACATTCATTCATACATACATACACACATACATTCATATACATACACACTCATATATATGACCATAGACATTTACGTATATATATATATATATATATATATATATATATATATATAGACACACACACACATATATATATATAGACACATATATAAGACTACATACACACATACACACACACACACACACGTATAAATACACCATGCAAGTTTGCACAAGCAGCGTTGTGTAGACAGCTGCTCCGTTACATGTTTATCTGTGTGTGTATCAACATATCGTTGGAAAAACATAAACTTTGATTGTGACCGTTTGTCGCGTTTAATTTCATGTCTTTCTATAGCCATAGCTATATATACACATATATACATATACATACGTACAGACATACATACATACATACATACATACATACATACATGCATATATATAGATATATATATATATTCTTTTACTTGTATCAGTCGTTTGACTACGGCCATGCTGGTGCACCGCTTTGAAGAATTTCAGTCGAAAGAATCGACCGCAATACTGAATAGTTTTTGTATTCTATCGTTCTCTTTTGCCGTACCGCTAAGTGATAAGAGCGTAAACTCACCATCACGTATTATCAAACGGCGGTGGGGCGCAAACACATACACAAAGACACATACAGACGCACACAAACGCACGCACACACACACACATACACACACATACACACATGCATACATATATATATAAATATACGGCGGGCTTCTTTCGGTTTCCGTCACTCAAATCCACTCACAAAACATGCTGATACACGATGCATCTGTGTATCAGCATGGCCGCAGCTCTGAGCTGAAACTACAGCAAAAAAATGTGTGTGTGTGTGTGTGTGTGTGTGTGTGTGTGTGTGTGTGTGTGTGTGTGTGTGTGTGTGTGTGTGTGTGTGTGTGTGTGTGTGTGTGTGTGTGTGTGTGTGTGTGAGTGTGTGAGAGTGTGTGTGTGTGTGTGTGTGTGCGTGAGTGAGTGTGTGTCTGTGTGTGTGTGTGTGTGTATGTGTGTTCGTATCTATGTGCATATATCTACATATAGAGAGTATGAGAGAAGGAATGATGGAACAGAAGTGACAGGTACAATTACAGGAGAGATTGAGAGAAGATAGAAAAGATAGATAGATAGATAGATAGATAGATAGATAGATAGATAGATAGATAGATAGATAGAGAGAGAGAGATAACTGCATCTTGTCGGAGAGTTGAACAGAAAAGGCGAAGTTTGATTCTTGTACACATTAAAGAAAACTTATTCTGAGATCTGTTTGAGTTCAGTTTCAACAACCTATTTTCCCTCTGTTTACAGGATTCTGCTTCTTAAGCCTTTCAGAAAAGGTCCGAGAGACATCCTATATTAATAGAGCATTAGATGAAAAGAGGGATTAGATTTCAAGAATAATTACATACTGAAGAACACTCCCAATCTGTGCACTTTTGATCAAAGCTGTGCGGAGTTGTTAAAGTGAATTAAGTCAAATGAATAATGATTTAAATGAATAATGAATAATGATTTAAGCGCAAAAATCTTACAACACTCATGATTTCCTTCTTTGTCGACCTAAGGAGATTCTAAATTTTTTTTTTTTCTCTTTTGGTTGTTCTTTTTTTTTCTTTTTTCTTTTTGCGCCTTGTTACTCTGTTGGTGTGGAAGCGCAATGGCCCAGTTGTTAGGGCAGCGGACTCGCGGTCATAGGATCGCGGTTTCGATTCCCAGACCGGGCGTTGTGAGTGTTTATAGAGCGAAAACACCTAAGGCTCCACGAGGCTCCGGCAGGGGATAGTGGCGAACCCTGCTGTACTCTTCCACCACAACTTTCTCTCAGTCTTTCTTCCTATTTCTGTAATTCAAAGGGTCAGTTTTGTCACACTGTGCGTCACGCTGAATATCCCCGAGAACTACGTTAAGGGTACACGTGTCTGGGGAGTGCTCAGCCACTTGCACGTTAATTTCACGAGCAGGCTGTTCCGTTGATCGGATCAACTGGAACCCTCGACGTCGTAAGCGACGGAGTGCCAACAACAACAACTCTGTTGGTAAAAACAGTTCAGAATACAAGATTTCTGGAATGTATAAAGTACGCAAACCGTTCTCCTCTCAGCGGCATCAGACAGAAGAGTGCAGACGTCATCTGTGGAAGATTCTAATCTGCAGCAGAGTGAAAAATAATTCAATATGACACTTTGTGAGCTTCTGTGGGATTTGTGGAAAGAATTCGCTTTATTCCTCGCTCAACACTTGTCCAGTTCTGGAGGAAAAGGCAGCCATAAGTGAGCAGTTCCTAACAATTCTCACATTACAGAAGGGTGAAGATTCTGAGAGTGAGCTAGAAACAGGAAAAGAGAGAAGAATCGACTTCGTCAATTGCTTGGTGCTTTTGTTGGCACCCTGGGAACGATGAAAGAAAAATCTGACCTCAAAGCTATTTGAACTCAGAGCAGGGAGCAGAGAAGTAAAATAAATAACGCAAACATTTCTTATCGTCCTAATGGGTCTGAGAATTAGTGCGCACGCGCGTGTTTGTGTGTGTGTATGAGTGTATGAGTTTGTGTATGTGTGCGCATACTTACTCTCGTATCATATACATTTACATACATACAATATCCATCACTACTTGTTTCCTCGTTCTTCCCTCTTCTCTTGGTATCATGTGATCATCCCATTTCTCCTTTCAACTGCCTTTCTTTGTTTGACCACGTGCGTGCTCAGTCACGCTTCTCCTGGCTCTCACTTTGCCCTTAACATCCAACACTGGTTTCTGTCTTTATTTTTTACCTTTCGTTCAATCCTTGCTTCTATCTTTACGTCTCTACACTTTCCTTTCCAGTCCAATAGGACATCATTTTCCATTACGTCGCTTTTACTTGTTTTGTCCTAATGTTGCTTCAGAGCCGTACGACCTTCATTTTTTTTCTTGTATATTTATATTTTGTACCGATTACCTGTGTCGGATTTGTTTTCGACATAGTCCTATACGTTTCATAATTATCCACAACAGCTTTTTGGTCTTGACACCACCTAAATCAATAATCTTATTGCCAAACTGGGATGACTTTTGGACGATAACAGACGAGGAAAGAGCATCTCCATGTCTGGTGTGTAAATATTCACTTTATTCCTTGGTTGTCCTGTTCAATTTTTTAACATTATATTAATATATATCTAATTTGTTTATCCGCATAATTAGCTTTATATACAATGTATACGGATCAATATAATAGGTAAAAGTAATTTTCCAAGAAGTAATCCGCCTTCTTCTATGCTTTACTTGCACACATATCCCATTTTATTTTTTCGACCCTTAAGGGATGTATTTTTGTTATGGTAATAATATTCTATAATATCTATATTTATACTTCATTTGGCGTGTTCAACCGATCGAAATATGTATAGGTTTGATATATACATACTTCACATATACACCCTAAAGATGATGTTATTAACCAGGGTAATTATGTTCCTAATAACCCACGACGTAGTTAAGACATTTAAACAATTAATCAACATTCGGTGCGGACCCGGACATTGGAAGTTATGGCAGATATTTGAGAAGGGTTATATGAAAATAAATAAACATAAAAAACAGATGAAATGTCAAACCTCCTTACCTTCCTGTGTCGTAATCGTGACAAGCGAATAACATCAAAAGATTTTGCTGCAAGTCAACCTACCAATGAAAGGAAGAAAAGTCAAAATGATCGAAGAGAAAGCCAGCTGTATGCTTTTAGGAAAATATATTAATTAGCATACATTAAAATTAGTTGATAGCAAAACTCACACGCAAACAGATCAGTCATATCCATAGAGAGAGTGGGGAGAGAAGGCGACTAGGTTAAGGAAAGGCACAGTGAAATAACGTAGAGATTGCGTAAGCGAATAACACACTAGATGCCGAGTGGAGATCGAAGCGATCGAATGTCAGTTCTATCGATTGATTGCTTGATAATAATAGAAAAAAGTCCCAAATAAATAATGAGGCGTGGCCAAGTAGGGGATGTGTTTGGCACAGAGCCAGCAGTTTCTGATGGGAGAGGGAAGTCGATAACCTTGACCTCAAGTGTTCACCTGATTCTTATTTTATTGACCCTGAAAGGATGAATAGCAAATTCGACCTCGGTAGAATTTGGTCTCTGTCCATAAAGATGGACCAAATGACGCTAAGCTTGCCAGCTCGCCGTTTTTGGCAAACTGTCATAATGGCATTAGTTTAATTCCTGAGCCTTTTGGTGCGTTGTGTTCTTGAGCAATGCACTTCATTTCACGTTGCCATTGTCTATTTCGCAGGAAGTATCAGCCGATTGATGATGCAAGCTCTCTTGTCTTCTTCCGTCTGTCCCACTCGCGATGTTCCGTAATTAAGGGTCGGTGGAGAATCGAGAGATTGTTTGTGTTTGGTCATGATTCTTTTTCCATAATTTTGCGATAATTTTCTTCACGCTCAATATTTCGATTATAATATTCATCCAAAACGCTCTCACTGCATAGCAAACAGATTGCTTAAAGCGCCGCCGTTTTATCGCCTTGACAGCATTCTATATTCACCTTACTTCTTTCTTTCTTTCTTTCTTTCTTTTTATATCTATTTGTCTTTGTTTTCAGCTTTTGTGATTATTGGTTCCTGATTTTTTTATTTATCTATACGTTCACAAGTTCTCTGACGAAGTTAAAAGCTGAAACTAGTTCGCAGCACATGAATATAATGTTACCGACCCTGCTTGTAACATTGTGAAAGCTCTTTTGAAAATAAATAGTGGTTTCTCTAGCTTCTCGAGTACGAAAACTAAATGTATGTGTACGAGCACTTACCTGTCTTTATATATACAAAGGAGTGGCTGTGCGGTAATCACATGATTCCAGGTTCAGTCACTCTGCGAAGTACTTGAACAAATGTTTTCCAATATAGCCTCCGGCCGACCAAAGCTTTGTGAGTGAAATTGATAGAACGAAACTGAAAGAAGCCCGACGTATATATATAAGGCAGAATGCTAAACTGGAAGCATATTTTAATAAAGATTTATCCACGTGCGGTTAATACAACCCCACTATTTACTGACTTATATATATATATATATATATATATATATATATATATAT
>NC_068988.1:7446419-7447758 GCF_001194135.2 Octopus bimaculoides
ATATATATATATATATACATAAACATAACGGATAGTAGAGTTTTTGTAAGAAAACGAATATATAAAAGCAAATATACATATATATATATATATATATATACATCTATATATATATATGTGTGTGTGTGTGTGTGTGTATACACACATACAATACTTTTAAATATATACACATATATGCATACATATATATGTATACAAATATACATATATATATATAAAGACACCCACACATTCGTACATACATACATACATACATACATAGCAGTTAGAAAAGTCTCTGAAAATATAAAAAAGAAAAAAGAGAAAAACGAAACAGAAAAACAAATAGGCGAATCAAAAACCAAACCATAACAACAACAATAATACTAAAAACTATAACAAAAAAAAAACTAAAACCAAGAACTCAAGGAATTGCCATAAGTTTATTATGTTATCCAAAGACATTTGTCGGTGCCTGTTCGGTGCATTTTAAGCATCATCCTGTTATCACTTGCGGCTTTGCGTTTAATATTTGTATACACATCTAAACAGAAAAAATGTCTGACCATACAAAACATGGCGCGGTTTAATGAATGTGACGACAGACAGACGAGATTCGTATGTACCTCGTTTTGACTTACTGTAATTGACGCCATGGCTCTAAAGAAAGTTAGCTAATTCATGGAGCGATGATGTGCCAACTTAGCAATGCCTCCTCCGCTGCTAATTTTATCATTATTATCATTATTATTATTATTATTTTTTTTTTTTTCAGTTTCTTTTTATCGGTCTGTATATCCTCAATCTGATGGTCTATCAATTTTGTTAATCTGAACATTTTTAGTTTTTTTTTTTGTAATTTTTTGTATTTTATTTAGTTTTTTTTTTTTGTACATTTGAGTATACATATTATTCTTATCTCTTCCTCAATCTTTCTCTATGCCTCTCTCTCTCTCTCTCTCTCTCTCTCTCTCCCTCTCTCTCTCTCTCTCTCTCTCTCTCTCCCTTTCTCTCTCTATCTCTCTCTCTCTCTCTTTCACACACACACACACTCTCTCTCCAATATATATACATATACATACATATATAAATATAAATATATATATACACACATATGCATATACATATTTATATATATGTATATATATACACACACATATGTGTATATGTAAATATATAATCTAAACATATATACATATACATATATATAAATATATATATATATAGATAGATAGATAGATAGATAGATAGATAGATAGATAGATATAATTTTCTCTTTACACTAACGCACTTAGACAAACGTGCGTGCATTTATGTGAATATATATATATAATTTTTCATATATATGTGTGTATATATA
>NC_068988.1:7448172-7449381 GCF_001194135.2 Octopus bimaculoides
TATATATATATATATATATATATATATATTTATATATATATGCATATACATACTAGCCTTGAAGCCGCCTTTCGGGTGGCATCCGGGCTGGCTCCAGTGAAGGGCACATTGGAGGCCTTTGGCCCCACTATCGGGCTGCTCCTTGGCCCTCTACCTTTGTGTAATGTAATGGACACGGACACTTTCATTGTATATGTATCTCCTGCTATTAATTATCCGATAACCCATTCCAAACTCGCCTACCCACAAAAATATGGCTGTTAGTGGGACACCAGTTAAGCGGCCCTTCAGAAATTGATCCTATTTATGATACTCCCTGGGAGTTCATGGTATGAAATTCATTGCCGTTGCTCCGATTTAGTCACCAATCTCATGTATTTAGTTTAAAATGCAGTAAAAATAGGGGTTCAGCAGGGCCCTAATTAGGTGGTCATTAAAAATATAGACCCCCTTAAGTCATTCCCTGGAATTAGGGGAGTGGCTGGTTTGAGTTTCGTTGTTCATGATTTAGGAGGAGTTAACGAACATAGAAACGTAACGGACAGAGAAACATCACTCAAATTTATAATAGGATATATATACATGCATTGGCTGTGTGTTAAGTAGCTTACTTACCAACCACATGGTTCCGGGTTCAGTCTCACAGCGCAGCACCTTGGGCAAAAGTCTTCTACTATAGCCTTGGGTCGACCAAATCCTTGTGAGTGGATTTCGAATGAGAAAGAAACCTGTCTCGTGCTTGTCCCTGCGTGTATGTATGTGTGTGTGCGTGATTGCGTGTTCTGTGATTTGTATGTCTATGTGTGTGTGTGTGTGTGTCTGTCTGTCTGTTTGTCTATCTGTCTTTGTGTTTGTCTCAAACCATTTTCTCACAATCGGCGTTGGTTTGTTTTCGCTTCCGTAATCTAGAAGCACGGCAAAAGAGAACGATAGAATAAGTACCCGACTTCCAAACAAGCATTGGGGTGGATTTGAAGGTGGTACTTCAGCATGGCCGTAGTCTTATGACTAAAACAAGTAAGGATAAAAGATTTTCAAAAAATATCTGTATATAATTCTTTCTTATCTTGACAAAAAGTCATTTTTTCTCTTCTCACCTGAAGAAATCGGCCTTAATAGTTTCCTCACTTTTTAAAGTCTCGTCACGATAACTGTGTGACAGTACATATGAACAATATGCATAGGTATTTGTGTAAGTGTCCACCAACG
>NC_068988.1:7449456-7451061 GCF_001194135.2 Octopus bimaculoides
ATATATATATATATATATATATATATATATATATATATATATATATATACAATGCGGTGTGTGTGTATGTGTCAAATATTTAGTCATGCATATGGGTATATGAGCTTATGTATGTGTTGTTTGTGTGTATATATATATATATATACATTTACACATATATGCACTCACGTTTATATATTTATAAATATATAAGCGTCTATATACGTATCAATGTATCCATATATAATGTATGCATCTATATATGTTTCTATGCATGTTATGTATATATGTACGTACGTACGTATAATTCGGTGCTAATCTGAGAAAGTGTATAATGTAAACCTCGGGTTGATGCAGACAGAAATAGTAATTTAATTAAGCATCTCTTGAGAATACGTATACATATCGTGTGCTTGTGTGCGTGTGTGTCTGTGTGTTTGCGCGCGCGTGTGTGACGTGCACTTAGCTAACATTTTGTATTATAATCCATCTACACGGAAACCCCGCCCATTCGTGTGTTGCTCTGCAATACACATACCAATGTCAAGCTAGACAGATCGACCCCGTGATGCAGTGCTCCCTGCCTCATCTCACACTTTATATACAAACACACACGCACGCACACACACATGCGGGCACACACATAGACATATGAATACACATATATGTGTGTGCTCGTGTGTGTATAAATATACGTATATATATATTTGTGTGTATGTATATATATATCCTTTCCTTTCCTGAGCGTCCAATAACACTATCCGTATCACGTCCTCACTTTGTTGTTTTTTTGTTATTGTTTTTTTGAACTTATATATATATATATATATATGTGTGTGTGTGTGTGTGTGTGTGTGTGTGTGTGTGTGTGTGTGTGTGTGTGTGTGTGTGTGTGTGTGTGTGTGTGTGTGTGTGTGTGTGTGTGTGTGTGTGTGTGTGTGTGTGTGTGTGTGTGAGAAAGGAGAGAGGTACATAAGCATATATACATATATAAGTGCATATATTTATATATATATATGTGTGTGTGTGTGTGTGTATACATACATACATATACATATATAAATGTATGTATGTAATTAGAAACATACTTATATACTTATATATCTATGTATATACACACGCACGCACACACACACACACACACACACACACACACACACATAGACAAACACACAGCAGAGAGGTAAGTACGAAATAGTTTCAGCACTTACTCAACAAAAATGACTAAAGAAAGTCAGTGTCGCCACCAACCGGTCACAATAAACATTTCTGAACAAATAGTCACGGAGTTGGTATACGCGATAGATCTGTCGATAACACAAGCCAGACCGACCAGATCAAAGGACTGTGTAACACCACCTGCTTGCAGTATTGCGCTACACCGGTTCTTCCGACAGTTTCTGTCAGGTATACCTTTTTTGTTTTTAGGTTACGTATATAGGTATATGTTTGTGTGTATGTGTGTGTCTGTTTTTCTGTCTCTGTGTAGTTATGTAATATATATGTCTGCGTGCGTGCGTGTGTGTGTGTGTGTGTGTGTGTGTGTGTGTGTGTGTGTGTATGAATGTATGTGT
The DNA here is from genome assembly GCF_001194135.2 of Octopus bimaculoides. Taxonomy (NCBI): domain Eukaryota; kingdom Metazoa; phylum Mollusca; class Cephalopoda; order Octopoda; family Octopodidae; genus Octopus; species Octopus bimaculoides. The sequence continues at coordinate 7,451,010 of NC_068988.1, forward strand.
TCAGTTTTATTTCAAAGTTTCTTGCCAATAGAGAAAGAGCTGGTTTCTAACC
>NC_068988.1:7451071-7451614 GCF_001194135.2 Octopus bimaculoides
CAGGGCTCCTGGAATTTCAACACCATCAGCAGGCTATTTTTGTATGTATGTATGTATGTATGTCTTCTCATGCATATAGTTGCATATCTAGACATGCTCATATATATTTAACTGATAAACTTCTGGTAAATTTTACAGACTTTTACAGTTCCACTGATTGACTGGATGTGTAGTCTTCGAATTAGCTTTCGCCTTTCGGGTTTTGAGAAGCCTAATTTTTCAAGATTGGTATTTAGGCAATGTGTTACATATGTATGCATGACTGTATATATGTATGTATGTATGTATGTATGTATGTATGTATGTATGTATGTATGTATGTATGTATGTGTGTATGTATGTATGTATGTATGTAAGGTCAAGGTGAGCTCAGATTGGCTGTATGCAAATGAGTTCATTACTGGGTTCCGAAACTCTCGTGGGAAAAAAAAATTTCGCATCCCGGATATACGATAGCATTTTGTTTACTGTAATATGAAATCGATACGGAGAAGTATCTAGGTGTGTGTGTGTGTGTGTGTGTGTGTGTGTGTGTGTGTGTGT
>NC_068988.1:7451624-7451783 GCF_001194135.2 Octopus bimaculoides
TTCTTGCCAATAGAGAAAGAGCTGGTTTCTAACCTAGATCCAGGGCTCCTGGAATTTCAACACCATCAGCAGGCTATTTTTGTATGTATGTATGTATGTATGTCTTCTCATGCATATAGTTGCATATCTAGACATGCTCATATATATTTAACTGATAAA
>NC_068988.1:7451793-7452550 GCF_001194135.2 Octopus bimaculoides
TCGTAAATCATACCGGGCCCTATTTAAAAACAGAAAAAAAAAATAAAACAAGGCATCACAGTGATAAAACTCATCACCATTAGCTGCCGAAATAAAATATAAAATGAGACGTGTGGAAATTACGTATTTCAGCCGCCTGTAAGTCTATCCCGGATATAAGAGAACATCATTTTTTTACAGTAATATGAAATCAATGCAGAGAAATAGCTCGGTGTGTGTGAATGTGTGTATGTGTGTGTAGTGACCTATTAACACCACCCCCATGTGCCCCCACCCTGCTTCTCTGCTCACCGTCGTTGCTATTCTAACCTCAGCGATATATAAAATATGTGTTGGACAGATGTCCTTCCTTGCGGTTTTACATGATTTTTTTTTGTATGATATATAGAGGTGTATTGAAATATAAGGAGAGGAGAGAGGGAGTGGAGAGAGGGAGGAAGAGAGAGGGGGAGAGGTGGAAGGAGGAGGAGAAGGAGGAAGAGGAGAAAATGTGTCAAATGAGAAACAGAAACAGGGAGACAAAAAGACAGAGATAGAGAGCAAGATAGATAGATAGATAGATAGATAGATAGATAGATAGATACATACATACATACATACACCTGTACGTACACATTCTTCAAAAGAACATTCACTCATGTCGTGACACCTAGAAAAACACAAGGCACACCATATACATGTATACACACATACACACACACATACATATTTACATACATACATACATACATACATACATACATACATACATATATAT
>NC_068988.1:7453941-7454741 GCF_001194135.2 Octopus bimaculoides
TATATATATATATATATATGTATACACGTACATATATATATTTTATCTTTTATTTGTTTCAATTATTAGCCTGCGGCCATGCTGGGGCACCGCCTTGAAGAATTTTAGTTGAATAAATCGCCTACAGTTCTTATTTTTTAAAGTCTGTTGCGTAGTTTAAGTTACGGTGACGTAAACCCACCAACACCGATTGTCAAGCGTTGGTGGGAGACAAACAGACAGAAAAATACACACACAGGTGTGTGTGTGTGTGTGTGTAACTATTTGGACTTTGGGTATATGTCCATGAGTATGTTGATTGAGGAATATTTGCGGTTCGGACTACCTGATGATATCCATACTTACGGTATAATTTTCAGTGGATCTACGTCAGGAAATCCGCATCGACGGGCTTCTTTCAGTTTCCGTCTACAAAATCCACTCGCAAAGCTAAAGATGCCGCGAATCTTAGAAGACAGCTACCCAAAGTACCACGCAGTAGGACAGAACCAGGAAGCATGGGAGCGGGAACCAAACTATATATATAAATGTATATAAATCCGTGCATGTATATATCTGTATACAGTAATCCATCGCCATATGGCGCTTCACCTATCGCGGTTCACATATCGCGGTTTATTATATAAGCTTATGTCAATTCCTCTGGGATGTTGTTTTGCATTTATAATAAAATAAATATATATAAATCATATAAATAATAATAAAAAATTGAAAGTATAGTACTGTTTCTACTTCGCGGATTTTCACCTATCGCGGGAGGTGTGTGTGTGTGTGTGTGTGTGTGTGTGTGTGTGTGTGTG
>NC_068988.1:7455452-7455867 GCF_001194135.2 Octopus bimaculoides
TATATATATATATATATATATATATATATATATATATATATATATATATATATATATATGTGCATACATACACATGCTCATACACATACACACGCAGAGTGTCAGTGTTTGTGCTATTACATACATTCTCGGTGATAATAGGCCAAGAACAATAGTCGGTAAATCCTTTTATATATTTTCTAAACTCCATTTTCTATGGCCATTTCAATAACTAACCTACATTATAATAAGGTGTGAATACAGCTGGTGTTAACGAAACCACACACAACACTCTCCTGTCACGTACATACGCCACAAATCACAAACGCATACATAAATACATATAAATACACACACAGACAGACACATCATCTCCACACATCCCATATATATATATATATACCCCATACACACACACACGCATATATATATATAT
>NC_068988.1:7456849-7462772 GCF_001194135.2 Octopus bimaculoides
TATATATGCGCAGGAGTGGCTATGTGGTAAGTAGCTTGCTTACCAACCACATGGTTCTGGGTTCATTCCCACTGCGTGGCACCTTGGGCAAGTGTCATCTACTATAGCCTCGGGCCGACCAAAGCCTTGTGAGTGGATTTGGTAGACGGAAACTGAAAGAAGCCCGTCGTATATATGTATATATATATATATATGTGTGTGTGTGTATGTTTGTGTGTGTCTTTGTCCACCCCCCAACATCGCTTGACAACCGATGCTGGTCTGTTTACGTCCTCGTATTCTAGCGGTTCGGCAAAAGAGACCGATAGAATAAGTACTAGGTTTCCAAAGAATAAGTCCTGGGGTCGATTTGCTCGACTAAAGGCGGTGCTGCAGCATGGCCACAGTCAAATGACTGAAACAAGTAAAAGAGTAAGAGTAAAAGAGTATGTATATGCATCTATGTATGTGTGAATGTATCCATACATAATGTATGTAACTATATTCTTTTATTCTTTTATTTGTTTCAGTTGTTTTGTCTGCGTCCATGCTGGAGCACCGCCTTTTTAGTCGCACAAATCGAACCCAGGACTTATTCTATCCGTATCTTTTGGCCACTGTCACCCGTTGGAATCTACAAGCAGATTCTTAGACAGCATGCTCTTCCACATCTCTGATCCTCGTCAGTTCGACCGCCTATCTCCGTGCAGAAAAACGCCCCCTGTCACACTGCTAAGAGACTCAAAGATTTTTTGAGTGATGCAGGAGTTGATCTCATAGACTGGCCACCTCAAAGTCCCGATCTCAACCCTATAGAAAACGTTTGTAAGGTTATTGGACATGGGGCGCGAAGGAGAAATCCAAAGAACCAAGATGAACTCTGAGAATTATTGAGAAACCAATGGAACAATATTACTCCATCATTTTGCAAGAAATTCATTCAGTCCTGTGGTAACAGATGTCAGGAGGCGATTGATCGTAAAGGGATATTTACAAAATATCAATAGTAAGGGTTTCTTTTTTGTTCTTGTTCCATATTTCATTGTTTTTCTAAGGGACCCTTAACTTTTGGCCATTGCAGTTTGGAAGATTATTTGTTTATTTCCTCATAACTTGCGAAATATTTATTCCATTCACTTGAAATTTTCACGAACGATAGATATTAAATATATCTAAAAATGTGTAAAATATCTAGTCTCCACGTCTTGTCTAATTTTCTATAATAAATATTTCAATACACTTGTTCTTACTGGCCCTTCTATTGTGGACGCTACTGTAGATAGCATATTAGTTCTGATAGGAAATTTAATGAATGTTTTTCACCCACCAAGCAGTACAAGAGACTCTTGAACAAAGTCATATCACATGTTAGTAATAAATGTAGTAGTAGTAGTAGTAGTAGTAGTAGTAGTAGTAGTAGTAGTAGTAGTAGTAGTAGTAGTAGTAGTAGTGGTGGTGGTGGTGGTGGTGGTGGTGGTAACTGCAATAGTAACATCAGCAGCAGCAGTAACTCCATCTGGGCAAGTATCTTCAGCTGTTAAACAAGAGAAACCAACAAAACGAGAGTCGTTATTTCAGTCGCCTGGCACCCAGCCTGCTAGAAATAGCAGCAAAACGTCTACACATTCCAAACCGCTGTCATCCTATACATTAGTTCACGTAGACTTGGTCCTAGATAACCCTCAAAACAGATGCTAGTATGGGAGAGTCACGAATGGAATGTCTTTGATCTTGGGGGTCCGTTTAGTGTCTGCTCAGTAACAGCTGACATGAGGCGAGGGTAAACAATAACAGGAAATTAATCAATACAGAAATATGATTCAATACTTACATACATACATACATACATACATGCACACACACATACATACATACATACATACATACATACATACTTACATACACACACATACATATATACACGCATACACACATACATACATATATACGTACATACATAGATATAAACACATTCATACAAACATACATATATACACATATATACATACATACACACACATATATACACATACATTCATACATACACACATACATACACACAGACATACATACACGCATACACACATATGCATATATACATACACACGAATACGTACGTACATACATACATACATATATATATATGTGTGTGTGTGAATATACAGATGTATATAAATATATGGCTTTATATATATATATATGTATATATATATATATATATATATATATATATATATATATATATATATATATATATATATATATATATATATATATATATATATATATATACCTATTTATATATAAACCTATTGATATATATATACATACAGATATTTATATATGTATATGTGTATAAACATATATGCACATATATATACATATGTGTGTGTGTGTGTGTGTGTACCTAACTATGCATTTGTGTGTGTATGTATGTGTGAGTGTGTATGTGTGTGTGTGTGTATGTGTGTGTGTGTGTGTGTGTGTGTGTGTGTGTGTGTGAGTGTGTGTGGAAATATATCTGCCGGCAACATACGATGTATGGCCCTTCCTGATGCTACAAGATGGAAAAACAGCGGGACCTTCCCTTTATGCAAGGCTGGCTGGGGGCAAACTACGAAATCCGCCCACACAAGGGCACAGACCAGATAGATGAATCACCACAAACGCTCGCTCAGTATTTATAAGGGCTCCAGAGTAACCAATCAAATTGATTGCAATGCAAAAACCGGATATGGCAACCTCTGGAAAGGGTGGCACAGTCCTACCTCGGTTTCCGAGAAGAAACGAGGAGAAACCTGTGGGAGAAGACGATATCTGCCGTATCCTGTTGCATACACACGTGATATGACGACATCTGGTGGAGTTCATGTTTTTATTGAACAACTGGGCTTGGAGTTACTATAGTCATGTTTTGATGAGAAGCAGACGCAAGCACACGCGCACACAAGCACAAACATATATTGCTTGTTGGCACTCCGTCGCTTACGACGTCGAGGGTTCCAATTGATCCGATCAACGGAACAGCCTGCTCGTGAAATTAACGTGCAAGTGGCTGAGCACTCCACAGACACTTGTACCCTTAGCGTAGTTCTCGGGGAGAATCAGCGTGACACAGTGTGACAAGGCTGACCCTTTGAATTACAGGCACAACAGAAACAGGAAGAAAGAGAGAGAGAGAAAGTTGTGAAAGAGTACAGCAGAGTTCGCCACCATCCCCTGCTGGAGCCTCGTGGAGCTTTAGGTGTTTTCGCTCAGTAAACACTCGCGATCCCATGAACGCGAGTCCGCTACCCTAACCACTGGGCCATTGCGCCTACCACACAAACATATGTTATCACTACGTTAACCTGGTAGTCTGTCTGGATGCTTTGTTCTCCCTTTCTTGTATCACCTAAGTGTCTGGATATTTTGCTTTCTTGTCCCATTTTTTGTGTGTGTGTATATATATATATATATATATATATATATACCAGAATAAGCACATAAATGCGAAACAAGGTGGAAGAAATAGTACTCGAATACCAGAGGTAGAATAATATATATATATATAAAAATATGCGCGGACACAGACGAACATCACTCCTGAAGGAAATGTTCCGTGCTTCCACGCCTTAGCTTGAATATATTGATGTTTCATGTTTACGTATTCATAATAATATCTACTTGTTTTGTGTGTTATATTGCTTCACTACGAACCCCGTTTATTGCATCAACCACACATTTATTTCTGAAACAGCTGTAAAGACCCAGTTAGGAATATGCATATCATTTATTTGCAAATTATATAAATGAATCTGTAACGTATAAAGTTGTTTGTTAATCATTTTGTCTTCACATACATACGCGTGTTTGTGTGAACCTATAATCGTCATACGAACAAACTTACAGCTCATATATGTGGTCATATAATTAATTCTTTCAGCTCAACCTCATTATCCTAATTTATTAATAGACTCCGTAATCATCCAAAGAAATTCAGTAACATAGACAAATCTAGAGAAAACGAATAAAACAGATCAACGAAATAAACGGCAGAAAGTAGTACATTAACAACAAACAAGAGCTTCCCTTCGTCATTATATTCGCATTAATATAAATTTCCTGTTTAGACTAGTATTTTCTTTGATTAATCATAACTAATTAAGTAAGATATGATAATAAACTACGATGATAAATTGAATCACCAGAGCAAGTATTGCTGGTTTGCAGCTTATTCTTACCGCGATTACGTAATTCATACTGCAGGTCAGCTCGAATTGGTTCAAGCTATGAATAAAGGCGTTACAGCCGTACCCATCCCCCATTGTATATTATTTTTATATTTATTTCTTTACTTTCGTATAACGAAATCTACGTGGTCCAATATATACATGCCTCCATAAGGCGGCGAGCTGGCAGAATTGTTAGCACGCCAAGCGAAATGCTTAGCGGTATTTTGTTCGCCGTTACGTTCTGAGATCAAATTCCGCCGAGGTCGACTTTGCCCTTCATCCTTTCGGGGTCGATAAATTAAGCACCAGTTACGCACTGGGGCCGATCTAATCGACTTAGTCCCTTTGTTTGTCCCTGTTTGTCCCCCCTATGTTTAGCCCCTTGTGGGCAATAGAGAAATAAGAAACATAGGATGTGTGCTAACAAGCTTGCTTCCCAATCACATGGTTCCGGGTTCAGTTCTACTGCGCGGCACCTTGGGCAAGTGTCTTCTACTATAGCCTCGGGCCGACCAAAACCTTGTGAGTGGATTTGTTTGACGGAAACTGAAAGAAGCTCGTCATATGTGTGTGTGTGTGTGTGTGTATTTTTGTGTCTGTATTTGACATGCGCGTATCTATGTATGCATGTATGTATGTATGTATGTATGCAGGTATTGGTAGTGCAAATCAGAGGTGCAATCTGTGTGTGTGTATTTTCAAAACACTGTCTGGTTTAAAAAGCCACATCAGACGCCATGAAAGGGCTAAGGTGTAGGTGCAGGAGGTGGTCAAACTCTGTTTAAGGAGTAGACAACCACCATGTATGTATGTATATATGCATGTATGTACGTACGTACGTACGTATGTATGTATATGTGGTAGATTGCAATAGATCGCTCGTATGAAGTCATCAGTTTCAAACGATTAAATAAGCACAAGCACCTGTATTGAGTTCTCCTTTTCAAACGGTAGTGCATAATCTTATGATTGAAAGGATATATTTAGCTTTTGCATGAGGATTAATTTCAAAACTGTTGTGTGGCATCTCTCTATTTATGTTCGTCTATGAATGAACGGTGTAATATACGGATCTGAGCTCGATAATTAAGCTAGATTGGTAATGAAGCTGTGATGTTAATTAATTGGATCAGCAGTTTGCGTTGCTGCGAGTTCGCATTCGCTGCGGGAGTCCCGTTGCATAGAACTTCCGAGAGAAGAGCAGGGACAGCGTAAGAAACTGGAGGAGGGAGAGATCGACGGAGATAGAGAAAGAGGGGGCGAGACAGAGATAGAAAGCGGGAGCGAAAGAAGGTGGCCAAGACATTCAATTCCACATGCCTGAGCGGTTCGAGTTTTGAGATTCGTCAGAGCATATAATTTGTGGTAGACTAAAGTCATGCTAAATGGGTGAGGATATCGGTCGTTGTCACCTGGCTAATTATAAAACTATCACCTGGTTAGGTGCATGCGGGGCTGGGTGCTAACAAGCTTGCTTCACAACCATATGGATCCGGGTTCTGTCACACTGCGTGGTACCTTGGGCAAGTGTCTTCTACTATAGCCTCGGACCGACTAAAGCTTTGTGACTGGATTTCGTAGAAGGAAACTGAAAGAAACCCGTCGTATTTATAAATGTGTACGTATGTGTGTGTATATGTGTATGTGTGCGCGCGTGTGTATGTGCGTTTGTGTGTGTGTGTGTGTGTGTGTGTGTGTGTGTGTGTGTGTGTGTGTGTGTGTGTGTGTGT
>NC_068988.1:7463849-7464640 GCF_001194135.2 Octopus bimaculoides
CATCGCTTGACAATCGATGGTGGTGTGTTTACGTCCCCGTAAGCTAGCGGTTCGGCATAAGTCCTGGGGTCGATTTGCTCGACTAAAGGCGGTGCTCCAGCATGGCTGCGGTCAAATGACTGAAACAAATAAACGAATAGCCACAAGATATACAGACAGCTTCGTATGCGGATGACATGAAAGGTCACATCTTTTTACCATTCTCATCACGACTTAACCGATGCCACGTACATCAATAGGAATTCCGGATCCACAGCAACAGATTTAAACTAAATCCAGGATGCCTACACAAGATGCAGACACCCTTATATACAGACACATCTTTTTACCATTCTCTGAGCAACTAAACCGATGCTACGTGGATCACTCAGAAATCCGGATTCACAGCGACCGACTTAAAACTTTGTCCCGTGTATTACATGAGACACACTGGACATATTGTCCTGGCGTTCTTGCATCAAATATGATACACTTTACCAATTTTTTTTTTCAATCGCTAGGAATTAGGTAAGGAAAGATTTATATTATTCAATACGAACGAAACAAGGGCTTAACTAAAAATCTGAAAGCACGGATGGGCATTTAGGGAAAACTTAGGACAAACTATATAAATGCTTTGTATGGCCAAAGGATGATAGCACAAAGTTGTTGCACCACTTAGTTACGGATATGTAAACAAACCAACACCGGTAATCAAGCATGCAGGACAAACACAAAGGCGTGCACACACGCACGCATGTGTGTATATATGTGTATATATGTTTATATATATATATATATATGTATATATA
>NC_068988.1:7467176-7469337 GCF_001194135.2 Octopus bimaculoides
TATATATATATATATATATATATGTATATATATATATATACACACACACACACACACACGCACATATATATATATATAACTGATAACTTTGTTTGGTTTCGGCCAGTATAAGCTCAGTCCATGTCTGTCTTAATAGCACCCCCTAGTGAAGTCTTTGATACACACACACACACACACACACACACACACACACACACATACATATACTCTATTACTTGCTTCAGTAATTTGACTGCGGCCATGCTGGAGCTCCGCCTTCAGTCGAGCAAATCGACCCCAGGACTTATTCTTTGTACTTATTTTATCGGTCTCTGTTGCCGAACCGCTATGTTACGGGGACGTAAACACACCAGCATAGGTTGCCATGCGATGTTGGGGGGACAAACACAGACACACAAAGACACACACAAACACACACACATATATACATATATATATACGGCGGGCTTCTTTCAGTTTCTGTCTACTAAATCCACTCACAAGGCCTTGGTCGGCCCGAGGCTATTGTTGAAGATACTTGCCCAAGGTGCCATGCAGTGGGACTGAACCCGGAACCATGTGGTTGGTATGGAAGCTACTTTATTTCATAAATACTTGCCATAAAGACATTACAAAGAGGGGACGAACAAGGACAGACAAACATAAAAGGGGTGAAGTAGCTGTATCGATTAAATATTTACAATTTTAAATATACAATAAAAATTGGATTATATTTACAATGTTCGATTAAAGCATTGCTCATTACAGATGCAATTTGTAATGGCTTTCCTGAAGGATAGGCATCCGACCACCAGGGTAGACCCCTTGCTTTTTCTTTCCCTTGTTTTTGGCTCCCACTTACCTGGTACCAAACACTCCCAGCTTCCTCGTCACAGGCTTCTATCTTCGTACGGAGGCATTGCCAAGCCAGGGATTTCTGGTAATTGTCCAGATACCCCGGCCCGAAAGTTCTCCTGACCAGGTTGGTCAACTGATTTTCATCGTAGCCTAGGGTCTCCCTCAGCCACTCCTGCGCCTATGTTATATATATATATATATACTATTTATATTATTATTTAATGGAACGCCACGCATCCATTTCCATTGATAATAAGGAGAATGAAGAGAAACGTTATGAAGTTTCCCAGGAATTTGCGCCAACTTTCCTAACTCTTTTCAGAAGAACTCCTTTCATTCCCGATCACTTATATCTTATTTCGTTCTGTTTTGGTTAGTAGGTACTCCACGCTCTATTTCAAAGTTGTTTCTTTTATTTAATTTTATTCAACATATTCCTCTCTCAGATTCACATACTTCTCACAGTCGTCCTTAATTTTTTGTAATCCTTGTAGAAAAAGCAGAAGGTTCGGCGCCAGCCAGGCCTTTCGCGATCTCCTTAAAGCCAAGAATTTCCCAGCATCCCTTGCACATGAACCTACATATAATGTACACTCCTTACTAATTCGCGTGTTCACAAATCTTCAGAAGTGTCTTGATACAAAGAAAAGATGAGATATTTAGTGTGAGAGTATGCCAGATAAACACAATCATGGTTAAGTTGATATACTTGTATAAGAAACATGACATGCACTCATTACACGAATGCGAGTATGTCAACATGTACAGCCATTAAATATATATATATAGTAATTCGACTCAGATATCCATAACTACGAACACAGAAACTGCGGCACTTGGCATGGGCCCGGGAACAGGGGGTGCAGGTGGTGCAAGTGCACCCCCTAGAATTTTTGCGGAGTGCAGAACCAAAATTTGCAGCCCTACTTATTTTACTCAGGTTTACAAAACCGTGAATAAAAAAGTGATGTGTAAAAAGTACCTTGAAGTTAGGTTCCTTCTCAAAGAACAAATCACAAAAATAAATAACAGAAAAAAAAAAACAAGACCAAATTTGTAAAAGATTTGGGACCTGGGTTTGCACCCCCTAAGCAAATTTCGTTCCTGAGCCACTGGCACTTGGTTAGTGACTGGTTTGAATTCTTCGAACCACTTCAGTCGCAAAGAAAGATAACATATATAGATACGAAGTAGGTAACATGCGTACACAAACACACACACACACACACACACATGTGTATATGTATGTATCTATATATATATATAGATACATACATATACACATGTGTGTGTGTGTGTTTGTATATATATATATATATATATA
>NC_068988.1:7469816-7472103 GCF_001194135.2 Octopus bimaculoides
TATATATATACACATATATATGTGTGTATATGTATATATATATATATATATATATATATATATACATATACACACACACACACACACATATATATATATATATATATATATATATAATATACGGAGAGAGAGAGAGACACTTACGTACATGCATAGATACGTATTTATACAAGCGGACAGGTGCTTTCTCACCAATGTTTTCTTTTTATCATCGTCGTCGTCAGCTTCATCATTCCCATCATCATCATCATCATCATCATCCTCATCCTCATCATCATCATCATCGTATTTTATTTATTTTCATTTCCGTATCTTTGAGGTCGGGTACGGAGATCACGTCCACGTGCGTATGACTATAGTGTATATATGTGTGTTTGCGTGAATGTATGTGGATATCGGTATGCAAGTGCGTTTACGTGTGTCATTGTTTGTATGTGCGTGTACGTATCGACGTCTTTTCTTCGTACACACATACATACACAAATTTGTATATATACGTGTGTGTGTGTATGAGTGTGCGTGTGTATCTATGCGTCTGTGTGTATGAGTATGTGTGTGCGTGTGTATCTATACCTGATACTATTTTCATGTGCGTGTATATGTCTGTTTGTGTCGGTGTGTGTGTGTGTGTGTGTGTGTGTGTGTCTATGCCCGATACTATTTTCGTGTGCATGTATATGTGTGTTTGTGTCGGTGTGTGTGTGCGCGCGCGCGTGGGTGTCTATGCCTGATGCTATTTTCGTGTGCGTGTATATGTTTGTGTTGGTGTGTGCGTGCATGTGTGTGTGAGTGTGTGTGGGTGTGTGTGTATGCCTGATACTATTTTCGTGTGCGTGCATATGTGTGTTTGTGTGTGCGTGTCGTGTGTGTATATGTGTGCCATATTTGGCTTGTTGTTCTTGAAGCTCATATAGATGATGCTGTTATTGTTGTAGTTTTACTTGTTAAATCAGCTTTTCCATCAGGTGTTGCTTGGTGGTTTGCTCATAAAACATTCTTCGAAATAATTACGAAAAGAGAGAGAGAGAGCCTTATAGAAGACATGCATGCATGCATACACGTATCATGCAAGCATACATGTATGTATGTATGTATGTAATTGAAATTTACAGAAAAACAAAAGACGAGGACAGGTGTATAAACAACAAGCACGTGTATTACTTTGACGCTGAGGAGGGTGAGAAAGTCTTTTACGTTTCGAGCCTACGCTCTTCAACAGAAAGGAACACGGGGAAATAAACAGAAGGAATAAAAAAACATTTGGTGTATGTATGTGAGTCACATGCACGTGTGTGTGTATATAGTAGTAGTAGTAGTAGTAGTAGTAGTAGTAGTAGTAGTAGTAGTAGTAGTAGTAGTAGTAGTCTCGTCGGTCTCGAGAAGCCATGGATCTGCGCCCGAAGAAATCGTGCCTGTTGCTGATGGTGTAGGGATGGGCAACTTTACGTCAACTGGGGGCCGCATCGTACCCTTTCCAGGTGGGAGAGGGCCGCAGGTTGCCCATGCATGGTGTAGAGGCCCACACAAGCGTGACAGCCACATACATAGCGACTGCATTTGAAGGGGCTCTCTGCCGGTGCTACTTGTTTGGTTTGCAAGTTCCTGTTTTTCTTCCCCTCCTTTCATCCCCTTTCACAGTATTTCTCACCAGCGAGGCCGATTATTTGCGACCTCCTCCCATCTCAAGACGTCCAGATGTCAAGCGACTTAACATCTCTCTTACAGACGTCCTTGCAACGGAGATGAAGTCGTCCTCCTGCTCTTGTGCAGGTAACCAATCACCCATACAGGAAGTCCCTTGGGATCCTGCCGTCCGGCATGCGATGTACATGGCCGAGACAGTGCAAAGAACGCTCCTGGAGTAGGGTGAGTATGCTAGGTATCTTGGATCGGTTGAGGTCTTTGGTGTTGGCGATGTGATCGGGCTACTTGATAGCCAAGATGCGTCTCAAATTATGAAGGTGGAAGACGTTGAGACGCCGCTCCTGTCTAGAATAGAGACTCCACGTCTCGCTGCCGTAAAATACCATACTAAGGACACACGCCTTCTAGACAACAATTTTGGTGTTTGCAGCCAGTTTCCTGTTTGTGACCCTGGCAAATGTGGAGGATGCGTGTCCAATTCGCCTGTTGATCTCAGGGTCTAGGAGGGGTCGTCAGCGATGGTAAAGTGGAGGTAGGTGAATTCATGCATTACCACTAGCTTGTAGTCGTTGATGCTGATTTTGAGGAGGTGGTGTACGTGTGTATGTATATGTGCATATATATATATATATATATATATATA
>NC_068988.1:7474171-7474845 GCF_001194135.2 Octopus bimaculoides
ATATATATATATATATATATATACATGAATATATATACATATGTACATATGTATGTGAGTGTGTGTTAGTGAATGTTAACTCACTGTCGTATATGACCCCCTTTTCGTATTCCCCTTCAATATCCTCTTCAGGTAATGTCCCTCCTTGGGCCCTACATCTTAAGGCAAACACATAAACCTACACCAGAAGGGCAAAAGCAAGACGGCATTTTGAACTTCGGCGGAGAACAAAGCTACAGAGGTTAGGTGTGTACTGCGACTGCTAAGCATCTGTACGATCAAGTCCAAGTACCATCAGGATTAAAGAATGCTATGGATTTGGCGGTATTTTCTTGTGACAGGTGTACATGTTTCGCCGATTGCCGAAACGAAAAGTGAGCTGATTGTTTCGAGTTTCCGTGAAGAACGTGTCTTGACTTGCTCTAGAAAGGGAGGGAAGGAGAGAGCGAACGAAAGAGAGAGAGGGGGGAGAAAGAGAGGGGGAGAGAGAGACAGAGAGGAGGGAGAGGGAGAGGGAGAGAGAGAGGAGGAGAGACAGAGAGGGAGAGAGGGAGAGAGAGAGAGAGAGAGAGAGAGGGAGAGAGAGAGGGAGAGAGAGAGAGGGAGAGAGAGAGAGTGCGATAGAGATAGACTCCAGTATTCGGTACTTATTTTATAAGTAGATAGATAGATAG
>NC_068988.1:7475219-7477716 GCF_001194135.2 Octopus bimaculoides
GAGAGAGAGAGAGAGAGAGAGAGAGAGAGAGAGAGAGAGAAAGAGAAAGACAGACAGACAGAAAGGCAGAAAGGCAGAAAGATAGAAAGAGAGAGACAGACAGAGACAGAGAGAGACAGAGAGACAGACAGACAGAGACAGAGAGGAAGAGAATGGGTGATAGAAATTGGTAGAGAGACCATAAACGCGGGAACGAAATTTGCTCTCGGGATGCTAACCTAAGTCCGATAATTCTTTTACCAGCAAGATCAATGTTTTTCAATTTTGATATCAAAACAATCACAAGTATAATAAATATTTCAAATTTTGGCACAAGGCCAGCAATTTCCGGGAGGAGGTAAGAAGTCGATTACATCGACCCCAGTGCGTAACTGGTATTTATTTCATCGACCCCGAAAGGTTGAAAGTCGACCACGAGCAGAATTTGAACTTAGAACGTAAAAGCGGACGAAATAAACTAAACATTTCGTCCGTCGCTACGTTCTGAGTTCAAATTCCGCTGAGGTCGACTTTGCTTTTCATCCTTTTGGGGTGGATTAAATAAATACCAGTTCAACGCTGGGGTCGATGTAATCGATAGTCTCATCTCCTCCACACAAAATACTTCAAATGTTTCTATGCTCATTCATTTTGGCGATGGCTTTCTTCAAGAATATGCCTAAAGCACTTTCATTGAACCCATCGTCCAAATTTCGGTAGTTGAGTTTGCATACCTTGCAAACCCTGTTTCCGACACAATGGACAGAGAGATACGAGAGAGATGGAGCGTAAAATGTTCCTTGCACATGAAACGTTACATTGCCAAAGGCTGGTGTCTCGGGAATGGCACTGTCTTTAAATTTTGAAGATCTAAAAAGACACGAAGTAATCTCTATAAGAACAAAAGAAATAGCTTTTAATGGAGTGTGGAGTACCTACTTACCAAAACAGGACAAAATAAAAGACAAGTGACCGGTTGTGAAAAGAGTTCTTCTGAAAAGAGTTACGAAAGTTAACGCAACTTCCTGGCATTCCTCATAATGCTTTTCTCTATTTGCAACTGTGACTAAATCGATATTATTTATTTAAGTGGGTTATAGCAATGGCCAAAAGGTATTTTGGGGACTCGATGGCAAGAATTGGATAGTTCTGACCCAGAGATGGCCACAGCCAGCAGCATCTCTGATCATAGATGTGGTTGGTCAAGAGAGACCTAGGGTTAAACCGCAACATCTTCGTTTCTTTCTGCGTTTTCTTCACCTCTTGCTCTAACTTGGCAGCCAAAACAGAACTAAATAAAACCAGAGAATGTTCCGATGAAGAATAGGAAGAGAAAAAGAGTTCTTCGGAAGAGGTACGAAAGTTAACGCATTTCTATGCAGCCTTGAAACCCAAAATGGGTTTACGTATTTCGGTGGATTAAATCTGGGGTCAAAAAGTATTTGGGGACATGTTTGCAAGTATTGACTAGTTCTGACCAGAAACCATCATAACTGCAACATCTGTGATCGTAAACCAAGTGGATCAGGACTGACCTAGGGCTAAACAACAGCAACAACTTCGTTCCTTCTACTCTTCCTTCACCTCTTGCTGTTGGGAGGAGGAAGGGTCTCCTCATTCGACTCGGCTTGTCAAATTCACTATAATTATTTACACCTGCTTGTAAAGAGAGAGAGAGAGAGAGAGAGAGAGAGAGAGAGAGAGAGAGAGAGAGAGAGAGAGAGAACTAAGGAGGAGAGGGAGAGAGAGTAAAAGAGAGAGACAGTAGATAGACAGGCAAAAACAGAGACAGAGAGAGTGATGGTGGAAGAGAAGAGGAGAAGGAAGAGGCGCAGGTGTGTATGTACGTGCGTATGTTTCTATGTAGGAATATACACACACATATATACATATACATACATACACACACGCAAACATTTGTATATATATTATATACACACACACACGCACACATGTATATATATATATATATATCTTTTACTCTTTTTACTCTTTTACTTGTTTCAGTCATTTGACTGCGGCCATGCTGGAGCACCGCCATTAGTCGAGAAAATCGACCCCAGGACTTATTCTTTGTAAGCCTAGTACTCATTCTATCGGTCTCTTTTTGCCGAACCGCTAAGTTACGGGGACGTAAACACACCAGCATCGGTTGTCAAGCGATGGTGGGGGGAGGGGACAAACACAGACACACAAACACACATACATATATATATATATATACATATATACGACGGACTTCTTTCAGTTTCCGTCTACCAAGTCCACTCACAAGGCTTTTGGGCAATTGCCTTCTACTATAGCTTCGAGCCGACCAAAGCCTTGTGAGTGGACTTGGTAGACGGAAACTGAAAGAAACCCGTCGTATGTATGTATATATGCATGTGTGTGTGTGTGTTTATCCCCCACCCCAACATCGCTTGACAACCGATGCTGGTGTGTTTACGTCCCCGTTATTAAGCGGTTCGGCAAAATAGACCAATAGACTAAGTACTAGGCTTACAAAGAATAAGTCCTG
>NC_068988.1:7477726-7478424 GCF_001194135.2 Octopus bimaculoides
AGACTAAGTACTAGGCTTACAAAGAATAAGTCCTGCGGTCGATTTCCTCGACTAAAGGCGGTGCTCCAGCATGGCCGCAGTCACATGACTGAAACAAGTAAAAGAGTAAAAGAGTATGTATATGTATGCATTATGTACATAATATATGTGTGTGTGTGAACATGTAAACATATAAACACCACTTCCGGTGGTGAGGATATGGACGATGGTGGAGGTGGTGGTGAGGTAGCAAGGTGTTGCTATTTAACCCCAGGTCAGCCTTTCATAAACAGACCTGTGATCAAAAGGATTCCATTCATGACCTTCTTGCATTCTCGGACTACGTCATCAGACGTGTCAGCCGATACGAGTCAAAGCTTATGAATCGAAGGAGATGTGGCTGCAGTTTCTCGCAAATCGAGTGCTCACAAGAGAGCTCCTTCCTCCATTGACCCTAAACTGGGGTTAATATGACGATGGGGATGGTTGTGTCGGTGGTGCGTGTGATTTGATGGTGTTTGTGGCGATGTCTGTGGTGGTGGTGGTGGTGGTGGTGTTGTAGTTCTGGTTGTGGTAAGAGGTACGGTAGCAGTCTCTGCGGTTGTGGCTTTACGGTATCAATACAAGAGATATTCGTCGGTGGGCGTGAGATCGTTTCGGTGCGTGCATGCGAGTATGTGTGTATATATATAGATGTGTGTGTGTGTGTGTGTGTGTGT
>NC_068988.1:7482470-7483161 GCF_001194135.2 Octopus bimaculoides
AGTTGAAATTTACAGAAAAAACAAAAGACGAAGACAGGTGTCTAAACAACAAACAGGTGTATTAGTTTAACGCTCGGGAGAGTGAAAGTCTTTTACGTTTCGAGCCTACGCTCTTCAACAGAAAGGAACACGGGGAAATAAACAGAAGGAATAAAAAAGCTTTAGGGTCTAGCGGTCAATCATATATATTGGTGTGCATGTGTGTGCGTGTGTGTGCGTGTGTGTGTGTGTGTGTGTGCGCGCGCGCGTAGCATTATAATGCATTCATAGTATGTGTTGCAGTAAAAGAATGTATAAGTTCTTTTAATATATGCATCAGTGTCTGGTTATTTGTATGTGTATTCTTGCTCCTTTGCCTGTGGGTGTATGCGTGTGCGCGAGTGTGTGTTGTGTATAAATTCTTTGTCATTTAATATAATATATATTGCACCGCGATGCATGAATGGACGTCCAACAATATATATACGTATTCAGTTTACCTTTTTGTCAATGTTTAACAAGGCGTAGTTATTTTTAATATTTTGAGCTACAAATAGAAATGAGTTTGTGAATATGGTACTCACTGTGTTTCTGTGTCAATGCAAAATAATGTGTGAGTAGATATGTGTGTGTATGTATGTATGTATGTATGTGTATGTATGCAAGTATGCATGTACATATATATATATATATATATATATATATATATATA
>NC_068988.1:7483705-7486746 GCF_001194135.2 Octopus bimaculoides
AGGGTAGTGGTGGACGGAAAACAAGACAGGAAAACGAAACGGTGAAATAAACAAACAAAAAGGCTGTACAGCCAGACGTGAATTGTGTATGTATTGAACGCTGTGAAGCACGTACAGGAGGGGCAAAGAAGTACGTGCGAGCTTGGTGATTCCAAGAACGAAAAGAAATAGCAGCCGGACACACGTGACCAAGGCTGTGTGAGGAGAAAGAGTAGCAGAGGGAAAAGAAGGGGAGGAAGTAGAATAAAAGTGAGCAACGAGAGGTAGAGAGAGAGAGATAGATAGTAGTAGTAACGGTGAGAGGCGAAGGACGAGTAACAAGAGATAGAGAGAGAGAAGTATTTATATGTATGTATGTATGTATACTCACATATACATATATATGTATGTAAACGTACATATTGGTGGTTAAAGGCTCTTTATTTGTGGATTAAGGCAACCATTGGTTTCATATTAAGGAAGCCCTCACTTAATATATGCAATATTACAGAGCAGCAAAAATATCACAAACACTCTTACTCAGAGTTTCACGTTCTCTTTCGTCGGACAGTTTTGTTCACATTGGAGGAAGATAAGGTTATATGCAAAAATACAATCACTTTGATAGATACACATTTGAAAATGGTTTTGTTTCATTGGTTCTTTCAATAACCCGTTTATTATATATGCATGCATGTATGTATGTATGCATGTATGCATGTATGTATGTATGTATGTATGTATGTATGTATATATATGGACAGTATTCCAAATGTAGTCCGACAATACTAGGTAAAAAGTATTTGAAATAGACGGATGAGTACCATGCGCGTATGAATACAGGAACAGAATTGCCAGACAAGCTAAAACATAACGAGACCCTTTTGGCTAATTACACTCTTTGTTACATAAAGTCTGGTATAACTTTATGCCCTTCTGCTCACTTTGTGTTCATTTTGACGTTATCTTCCCCCGTGTCTGATTCCGTCTTTCTGAAGAAGAGCTGCTGTGCAAAACGTTAAATATCTCTCTTTTTATTTTATTATATATATATATTTTTTTGTTACTCATGGTTATTTTTTGTTGCCGATTCATAACTTGGTGAAGTTATGATCGCCTTTAAGGTTTCCAACTTTCAGTAATTAAACTGAGTTTGCATAATGCATGTCAATGCTAAAGATAGATTTAAAGAATAAAAAGAAAAAGAAAAAGAATTCATTAACACTCCAGCATCTTCCTTTCGAATAATTACAAGAAGGAAACGTTACCTGGAACTGGTTTCAAAAATTAAACATTACCTTACGTATTACCGTTTAGTATCACAGGTGGCACATCATCAGCTTAAGTTTCATGAAAGTCATTAAAAATGTATTTCACGTAATCTTGAATGAAATTACTCCCAGGCTTTCTTGTTCTACAACCTCTATATATTGACCGTGATTTAGCATATTTTCACACTTCTGACTTCATAAACTGAACATAATCTCTACCATCAATATACCAACTATGTCACTGTTTCTTCTAGAATCAAAGATTATAGATATACTAATATATAGTCAACACTTCCAACAAATTTGGAGTGTTTGTGAAACCCCTTTAAATCTAGATTTTATTCTCACACGCAATCCTTTCGAAATTCAGACAGAATTAAATAAATGTTTTTTTTAGTTTTATACATTTGGTTGTCAAAAGATAATTTGATGCTCTCACCTCATAATTGGAGTAAGCTTTCTAGAGCATGCGATCTTACACTTTAGAAGGATAAAATATGCTTTTTCCGAAGATCACATTAACTGACATCCATAAAAGCTTTCCAACCGCTTTCATAGAAAATATAAAACAAAGTTTTTCCGGACAAATCGTCTCTCACACCGCTTGCAACTCCTTATACCTCTATCTGAGATATAGTTAGAGAGAGAGGAGGGAAGGAGCGAGGGGGAAACAGACAGACAAACAGTCAGACGGAGAGACAGACAGACCGTTTGATAAATAAATTGATAGATAGGTAGATAGATAGATAGATAGATAGATAGATAGATAGATAGACAGACAGACAGACAGACAGACAGACAGACAGACAGACAGACAGACAGACAGATAGATAGATAGATAGATAGATAGATAGATAGATAGATAGATAGATTAAATTTCGTAAATATGTCCTAAATATTTATTAAACCATGGCCAGTTTTCATTTATTTATAATTTATTGTTCTTTTCTTTTGTTTATTGACGTTGAAATTGTTTGTTGTTGTTGTCGTTGTGAATGTGTGTGTTTGTGTGTTCGTGTGATTTTTACTTTATGATTTGTCAAGGTGATCATTATAATCGTCACCTACACAATTAGGCAGATAACTTTTACACAGGTGTGTCGTCAACTGTAATGTATATACATATATTTGTACGTGCGCGCGTGTGTGTGTGTGTGTGTGTGTGTGAAAGTAGGTGTGGGTGTTTGTGTACATATGTGTGTGTATGTGTGTGCGCGTATGTATGCATAAACATAAATATACATATACATATATATATACATATATATATATATATATTTATTTATATATATGTATGTATGCATAGATAGATAGATAGATAGATAGATAGATAGATAGATAGATAGATAGACAGATAGATAGATAAATAGATAGATAGATAGATAGATAGATAGAGAGAGAGAGAGAGAGAGAGAGACGCAAATACGCACACATTCATATTCAACCACGTCTGTAAAAGCATATGTGCATGACAACAAACACCACAACAAACCAATGTTTTTTTCCCACGCTCATGCTTCAATCATATGTGTGTATGTGCGTGTGTAAATGCATAGTTATATGTATATATACTGTGTGTATGTGTATGTGTGTGTATGTGAGTGTGTGTGTTTGTGTGTGCGTAATTTCTGCTATTATATCCTTTACTGCTTTTATGACAAAAATTACTTGCATTCATTACACACACACACATATACATATTCATATATATATATACATACATATTTGTGTGTGTGTGTGTGTGTGTGTGTGTGTGTGTGTGTGTGTGTGTGTGTGTGTGTGTGTGTGTGT
>NC_068988.1:7495077-7495859 GCF_001194135.2 Octopus bimaculoides
ATATATATAACAGCAGAGTGTTATTTCTCCATGTGAAGTGGGGCCCCAAACATTTAGCGGAATTGCTTAACTTCCGTGTAATTTGAGGGGTTTCCTACTGAGTTTGCGGAGCTAATGAAATATGTATTCAATAAATTAAGTCGTTAATAATATTTCTGCTTAGTCTCAGATTTATTCTGTTCTGTAGAATTACGTCTATTATATTTGTTTTCGTTAAGTCACATGCGTGTTTATGTACTTATGTATGTATGTATGTATGTATGTATGTATGTATGTATTATGTGTGTATGCATGTGTGTGTCTGAGTGCGTGTATTTGAATATATGTGTGTGAGTGTGTTTGTGTGTGTGTGTATGTGTGTGTGTGTGTGTGTGTGTGTGTGTATAGCTTTTGTTCATTACATTACAAAACAAAATTAGATTAACTATACAGGTCCATACACACATAGAACTGTGAATGCAGGTGTAGAAGTGTGTGTGTGTGTGTGTGTGCGTGTGTAAACATACTACAGATATAAGTATGCATATATGAATGTATACTTATGTATGTCAGCATTTCTGTATGTGTGCACATAGTATGTATATATGTATGTATGTATGTTTGTACGTACGTATATATGTATATATGTATGCATTTATATATGGAATCATGTATGTATGTATGCATGCATGTATATATAAATGTACATATGTATGTATATATGCATGTATGTATGCACATAAACGTATTTCATTATTCAGTTTTATTTCAAGATTTGCCAATAGAGAAAGAATTGGTTTCTA
>NC_068988.1:7496242-7497577 GCF_001194135.2 Octopus bimaculoides
CTTTCTCCTTTCTGGTTTTGAGAAGCCCAATTTCTCAAGGTTGGTATTTCGGCAGTGAGTTACATATCCCAGGGCACCAATAATTACAGGTATAAACCTGAACTTGTAGTCTCGATAGAGTAACTGCATATATACATACATACATACATGTATGTATGCATGTATGCATGTATGTATGTATGTATGTATGTATGTATGTATGTATGTATGTATGCATTTGTGTTTAGTCGAGGTGTCGCAGGGCATCCGCCTGATATATCTTAAAACTAAATTATAATGATAATAATGATGACTATGATGATGATGATATACGACGAAGACAGCGACGTCGACAACGATGACGATGATGTTAAAAACACGGGAAAATATCAACAGCAGTCGTAAAGCATCTTGCAGATGTTGTGAAATTGCTAAATACGTATTTCTGCTTCCTTGCGCGTCATCAGTAACAAGCATCCACCAGCAACCGCGAGCTAAGACAAATTTAACCTCCTCTGATACAGAAAACCTGTCATTAAGAAAACACAGGCGCCGAAATCAGGCGGTTGGCTGGGTAAAATTCGTATGTTTACAAGTCAGTAAACACCCTCATTGCATATTAGGGGTATGATTAAATAGAAATATATTACATTACAGAATGCATGATACGGAACTCGGCCGGATGTAGGTCTGGGGGTCATGAAATTTTGATAATGGACGGAATGACACCAACTCAATCTTTCATGGGAGGAGCCTGAATGCACCCTTATTTCGCCTTGCAAAATTTACACGACGCACACGGAAAATACACACACACATGTATGCACTTGCGGACACACATATACCCGCGTGCAAAAAAAAGCACTCTTGTTGGGAAATACTTGAAGCATGTCAAAGGAAACTATTGTATATATTATATAAAACTATACACTCTTATTTTTATGCAAACTCAATGATCTATTATACACACAAAGATGCGCTATTATTATTATTATTAATATTATTATTAGGGTGGGGCTTTGATCAATTCAGATCAGTCTAAAGCCTTCGATAGGGTCGACCATCGATACCTGGCAGCTGTTCTCAAAGCAGCTGGCTTCGGTCCGGTCTTCCGCGGGTGGATAGCTGCTTTATACAGCGGCATCTGCTCGGTCATACGGGTGAACGGCCATCTATCGGAACCGTTCAACATCTCGCGTTCGGTTCGCCAAGGGTGTCCTCTCTCCTCCCTTCTGTATGTATTGACTCTCGACGAAAATTAACGCGGAAAAGTCAGTGGGCTTGCAACTAGGCACCTGGAGGGGCAAGTCCATGCCGCCCAACAGCGTCGTAGGGTGCTGGACAGACGGACCCGTT
>NC_068988.1:7500476-7501276 GCF_001194135.2 Octopus bimaculoides
CGAGCACGGAATCATGACGTTGCCAGAAGGATGACAAAAGGTCATATATTTCACGTGAGCTACCAGGCTATTAGATGTTGTTGCACATCGCTGGTCACAATGCGTTTTTGCATTGCTTTAGCCTTCAAATGACGCCACCCTGCTGGGTAGGTGAGCAGGCCAACAGTCTTCCCTGGTTGAAGGGGGACTGGAGCAATGTGAAATGAAATGTGTGTGTGTCTTTGTTTCTCCCGCCAACATCGCTTGACAACCGATGCTGGTGTGTTTACGTCCCCGTAACTTCGCGGTTCGGAAAAATATCCTAGGCTTACAAAGAATAAGTCCTGGGGTCGACTTAAAATACCTTTATGCTGGTGGTCCAACATGGCCGCAGTCAAATGACTGAAACAAGCAAAGGAATAAGAGAATATATTGCCGAATAACAGCTATTCTTATTCTTATAAACTGTCATTCGGTTATAGCAGTCTATATTACCGCACACACGCATAAACACAGAAATGTACACGCACACACAGATACATAGATAGATAGATAGATAGATAGATAGATAGATAGATAGATAGATAGATAGATAGAAAGATAATCTGCATTTGCAAGTATACGTCTGTAATATGAATGTCTGTTTGAAATCCTTGTAAAAATATATATACGTACACACCCACAACACCAGACCAAACCAAAATTACAAGGAACCTATATATATATATATATATATATATACCACAAACACCCATTTCAACTGTGTGTTCCCAGCTGCTAGGTTTCTCTCACACCCCTTCCCTTATTCCTCCCTCCCTTTG
>NC_068988.1:7504209-7510083 GCF_001194135.2 Octopus bimaculoides
GCCTTTCAGCCAAACACGAGGATGATGGGTAACACCTAGAAGAAAGGCAGTGAGCTGGCGGATACGTTAGGACGCTGGGCGAAATGCTTAGCAGTCTGTCTTTACGTTCTGAGTTCAAATTTCGCCGAGGTCGACTTTGCCTTTCATCCTTTCGGTGTCGATGAATTAAGTACCAGTTATGCACTGGGCTCGATATAATCTACTTAATCCGTTTGTCTGTCCTTGTTTGTCCCCTCTATGTTTAGCCCCTTGTGGGCAATAAAGAAATAAGAAATTCTCAATGGATATAAAAAGAGAGAGAGAGTAAGAGAGGAGAAAATGTTGACCGGCAGAGAGAGAGAGAGAGAGAGAGAGAGAGAGAGAGATAGAGAGGCAGAAAGACAGTGAGTGTGTGTGTGCGTGTTTGTGTGTGAGAGAGAGAAAGTGTGTGTAAGTGCGTTGTAAACGAAAATGTGATCATGGTTCTAGGTAAATTCCACCGCGGTAATTTCCAGCCACGGTATATTCTACCATGGCAAGTTCCACTAGCTAATAATCACCGTGGTCAGTTTCTCTATTGCGGCGGTATTCATTCATTCAATGAGTTCACCACGTCCTTCATATCCGACAGTCGGCCACAGTCGATGCTGTAATGGATATCCACTCGTGGTTCCACTGCCAAAGATGCAGGAATCCGATTTTGCTTCAACGCCCGCCTTCACCATCGCCAACTACTTCTTCGGTTGTCCTTCAGTTCGTTTTTTTTTTTCCAGCCTGGAAGTGGAGTCGGGTTGACCACTTGGCAAAAGAATTCCCCTGGAGGTTGCCGGAGAGTACGGTCAAACCACCTTAGATATCTTGTGATATGAGCTTATTGCAAAGAATTGATGCAGCAGCATTGTTGTGTTACTAGAAGGGTGGGGTGCATATTTTTCCGAGCATTCAAACTTTCAACATCAAATGTAAAGGTCCCTACATCGGTAGCGTTATTCGATAAATATAATATCCTTCTCAGGAAACACATGAAGAGGACATACTTCAGTCATGAATATTCTGAAGAAGTGGCTCATGATAATGCTGGTAATGGGACAAAAATCTTTTATCTTTCAGTCATTGGACTGCGGCCATGCTGCAGCACCACCTCGAAGAGTTAAGTCGATCAAATTGACTTCAGTACTTATTTTTTTAAAAATCTGGTACATAAACCCATCGGATTCTTTTGCTAAACAGCTAAGTTACAGGGACGTAAACAAACCAACACCGTTGTAAAGCAGTGGATGCATGGATGGGATACACAGAGGTACAAACAGATACAGTCATAGATACATCTAGACGCGCTTCCATATAGTTTCTGTGACCCAGATTCACCCACAAGGTATTGGTCGGTTTGGGTCTACTGTCGAAACAGCTGTCCAAGGTGCCGCGCAGTGGGACTGAACGTAAAATCACGCGTTTGCAAACCACGTATGCAACTAAAATTTATCCGTCTCCTGTAGGAATATGTCTGAAAAAAGACCCAAAGTAACAAAGATGGTATCGTCACGATTGGAACGCCTTCATCATAAATCTACTAAATGAGGCGAGTTGGTAGGAACTAAAATAACATTAACATCACACCAGATTTATTTTTCCTTGAAACCGAGTTTAAGACTTTAGGAAATAATAAATTAAACAAAATCATAAGATTTTAAATAAAATGACAGATAAAATAATTAAGCAAATAAATTAACTTAATTATAAATTATAAGTGTATATTAATTAAGGGAGATGTTCTACATCCGACTAAGATAAATTGAATATGTTTAATTACGATATCTTTAAGTGTATACGAATAGCGATACACGTAAATTATACGTATGTATGGAGGGGGTGTATTTATGTATACATATGTATGCGTGTACATGCGTGTCCGTATGTATATCTGCTTATACGCTAATTACTCATGTATCGAAGTCGTAGGTATATATAGATACTCACCTACTAGCATTTGGTGCTCCAGCATGACCGCAGTCAAATGACTGAAAGAAATTAACGAATAAAAGAATATGAAGAAAGATAGACAGAGAGACAGATAGTTAATTAAATATACAGATAGATAGATAGATAGATAGATAGATAGATAGATAGATAGATAGGTAGGTAGATAGATAGATAGATAGATAGATAGATAGATAGATAGACAATACATACATACATACATACATACATACATACATGCATACGATATGTAAACAATGGAATGGTTATTTCTGTCTTATAAGTCCAACCTCACAAATGTCTGACTTGTTTTAATATCAACCAACCAAGATTTATACAATATTCTGACGGTATGCATAATTAGCGATTAAAAATAACTGCCATCTGTCTTCATTAACGATGTGTGTGTGTGTGTGTGTGTGTGTGTGTGTGTGTGTGTGTGTGTGTGTGTGTGTGTGTGTGTGTGTGTATGTGTGTGTTAGATGAGGGCGTAGACTAAATTTCCACCCGCCAGATTGTCAGATATTTCTCTTTTATTATTACAACCTTCGTCCTGTCTTTGTCCTTATATGTTTTTAATTGATATTAACCCTTGTGGCCAATAAAACGAATTAATTATTACTTCATTTACCTTGTCTCTTCGTTTTCTTTTTGCTGTTTTTCTTTTCTCTTCGTTTTCTTTTTGTTGTTTTTCTTTTCTCTTCGATTTCTTTTTGTTGTTTTTCTTTTCTCTTCGTTTTCTTTTTGTTGTTTTTCTTTTCTCTTCTTTTCTTTTTTCTCTAATGAATGCAAGTGTATGCCTATGGTGTGTATAGGAGTGTGTTCCTGTATTCGTTTTGCGTTATGTACTTTTTTTTTTCTTTTACATTAAGTAAGATATACAGAATGCCATTCTGAACTAATAGTGTTCACGTCGCTAATAACGAAATTTTACCCAGCTCGTCAGCTATTGGCGACCTCAATGATTTCTTAATCACTATTTTTCTATATCAGTCGAAGCGAAATTTGTTTAAGCATTCGGTTGATGGTAGATGATTGTTACTGATGATGTGCAAAGACGCAGCAATCCACATCTAGCAACTCAGACGAATGGCATCACATTAGTCAAGTCGCATTTGTCAAGACTTGCACTACATGCATCATTTTGATAATGAATTTCGCAGATGCCTTGAGGGAGTCTTTCTACTACAGGCTCTAGTTTACAAATTCTTTGCGAGAAGAATTTATTTGACAGGAAATGTAGAAATTCATCGTGCATATGTGTGTACGAACATGTGCTTGTGTGAGCGTTCTTCCTTTTCTATGCGTTCATTTGTGATCGGTAACTTAAAGGCTCGACAAATAGAACTCAATAAAATATTACCTGACCAAAATAATTACTGGGGCCGATAGGATTAAACAGAACATTACACAGCGGCTGTATTTGTTTTGAGAAAGCCCCTCATATAGATGTATAGTGCTAAAAACCACTGTATATCAGTGGTGGATGAAAATCGTCCAGTAGCGCTGATAGAATTGTTAAATCAAGATTCAGGAGGCTAGTCGATGGCATTAACTTGGCTGTTACATTATTTTATCGACCTTTCCTTTTTCGAAGCGCCTCCCCCTTTGGGAGTTCTACTTATTTATTTATCTATTTATTTATTATATCTTTCTCCGTTTTCTTCCTCTGTTTAGGCGAACTTTCCTACCTTTTCGGACAAAACCTTTTGTAACCTTCGTCCTGTCTTTGTCCTTATATGTTTTTAATTGATATTAGCCCTTGTGGCCAATAAAACGAATTAATTATTTTATCGACCTTAAAGAAAAGAAAGGTAAAGTGGTCCTCACCTTGATTTGAACTAAGAACGTGATTATCCGACACTAATATTGCAAAGCATTTTTGCAACAACCAAGTGGTTCTCCCAAACTTTGTAATAATAAGGTTAATGTATTATACTGGAAACAAATGTCATCGAAGATATTAAATGATTTATTTATCATATATACATTTTCAAACAAAATAAAATTGAATAGCCTTAGTAAACTTGGATATACCTTAGAAAGCCACATGGCTGCAGTATTAGTCTCGAGAAAAATTCTCATATAGATATATATATAGTTTTAAAAAGCAGAGTAGGTGTTAGTAACAGCGGTGGGGCTAATGGTGGTGGTGGTGGTGATGGTGATGATGATGGTGATAATATTGATAGTTGAGCTGTTTTTTCTTGGAGTCGGTGGTGCTGGAAAATGGTAGTTGGTGGTGGTCATGGTTGTATCATTAGAAAATGAAAAGTGTCAAACAACATCAGTTTTTACGTTTCCTGTCAAATGATTTCTTCTCACAAAGAATTTGTAAATTCGAGTCTGTAGTAGAAAGACTTGCTCAAGGCACCTGCGAAATTCATCATCAAAATTATGCATGCAGAGCAAGACTTGACAGATGCGACTTGACTAATTGAACCGTCGCACTATCTCTTTCCCTCTTTCTCTCTCTCTCTCTCTCTCTCTCTCTCTCTCTCTCTCTCTCTCTCTCTCCCTCTCTCTCTCTCTTTCTCTCTCTCTCTCCCTCTGTCATCCGTTCTTCGGTTGCACTTATGAAAGATTTTTCTAATAGGCCGCAGCACACATACATACATACATATATATATATATATCATCTTTTATCTTTATCTTCTTTCAGTCATTGAACTGCGGCCATCCTGGGGCACCTCCCGGGAACGGCCGAGTCCAATAACTGATCCCAGGGCTAATTATTTTCTAACTCAGTTGTTCTGTTGGGTTTTTTCCAAACTTCTAACTTACAGGGACGTAAACGAATCAACACCGGCTGCGAAGCGTCGGATGGGACAAACACACACACACATATATTATTTCTTTTATTCTTTTACTTGTTTCAATCATTTGACTGCGGCCAAGCCGGAGCACCACTTTAAAGTGTTTTTTAGTCGAAGAAATCGAACCGGACCAAAACTTGCACTAAGCATAGGTACAAGGTAAAATTACTACCTGCTTTTATAGCAAGTTGATGCAGGTATTTTTATCCCGTCCCTCTTCGACTTTTAGTTCATGCAATTGAAAATATTGCATTACTTATGGGATGAACCCATATATATATGTCGGACTTCTTTCAGTTTTATTCTACGTAATGCAGTCATAAGGTTTTGTTCGGCTTGAGGCTATAGTAGAAGACACTTGTTCAAGTCGTCATGCAGTAGGACTGAACCCGGGATCATGTACTTTAAAAGCATGCTTCTTTATTTCATAAATATTTGCCATCACACAGCCACACCTTTAACTTGTATCGTTATCGCACTTATATCACACACACACACACACACACGCACACACAGAGTCACACACGTTTACGCGCATTTACACATACCTACATAAATAGACATACTATCCCACAGGTACTTGTTGCACGCAAGCAGACAGTTGAGGTGTTCAATGTGGCGCCTATTGGTATTTTTTCACACCAATCGTGGCACGGTGGTCTTGAGTCTAAACCTACAAAAACACCAAACAAAACGAAACAAAAAAGACAGTTGTATTTTTATTTCCTTTATCGTTATTATTGTAGATCGTTTTTTTCTTTCCTATTTTAGCGTCCACTATCACACATGATAGTAGGACAGTCAGCTTTAAGTCAAAGCGACGACGAATTGTTTCAGGCAGGAAACATTGCTGTCGCCATCAAGTCTCTTCACCTTTGACCCTCAGCCTTGTCTAGTTCTCTGTTTAATATTTTTTTCTCGTTATTCTTTATTTTTTTGTTTTATCTTTATCGTGTATTTTTTTGTGATATTTTTTTTGTTTCAAAAAAAAAATACTATTATTTTATTTAAATATTTTTGAATACGTTTTTGTTTTTATCTTGTTTTCTAAAGTACAAAGATTATCCTGTTGCTTCTGATAAAATGACAGTGGTTGGTGGTG
>NC_068988.1:7510262-7512082 GCF_001194135.2 Octopus bimaculoides
GGTAATGGTGAAGGTGGTGGTGCGGGTGATGATAACGATCATGATGATGATGATGGAGGTGGTGGTGGTGGTGATGATGATAATGATGATGATGATGGAGGTGGTGGTGGTGGTGGTGGTGGTGGTAGTGTTCGTCGTCGTCGTCATGGTTGTGCTGGTGTTTGTGTTGTTGGTGGTGGTAGTGATGGTGATGTTGGTAATATTGATAGTAGAACCGTTTTTTTCTTGGAGTCAGTGATGCTGGAAAATGGTAGTTGGTGGTGGTGGTGGTTGTGGTGGTGGTGGTGGTATAGGTGCTGCTGTCAGTGGTATTCGTAATGGTTGCCGGTGGTGGTATTGGCGGTAGTGTTGGTAGTGTTGGCGGTGGCCAATTTCGTAACTGTTGTGGTTATGGCTGCAGTGCTAGTGATGACAGCAGTATGTGTGGTGTTGAGAGCCGCGGTGATGTAGCTGTTATTGTTGTAGTAGTGGCGATGGGGTATTTGTAGAAATGAGAGTGTTGATGGATGTTCTTGCTGTTGTTGTTGGCGTAAGCACGACTGTGTGATTAAACAAATCGTTTGTCAATCACTTAATATCGTTTTCGATCCCACTGCGCGATCAGTTTGGCAAATAGTCTTTATTTTGGCCAAATGTTAGCGGATGCTTTTTATTTGGAATTTAGTAGAAGGAAACTGTAGAGAAGCTCGTCGAGTGTGTGTGTGTGCGCGTGTGTGTTTTTTAAGATTGGTTTCAAATTTTGGTACAAAGCCACTGAATTTCGGCACATCTCCGCCAAAAATATAACCGAAGGGGATTTGTTCTACACTCGTTGATTACATAGACTCCAGTGCTCAACTGGTACTTATTTCATCGACCCTGAAAGGATGGAAAGTAAAGTAGAGCTTGGCGGAATTTGAACTCAGAACGTATCGAGATTCGAAATACTGCGAAGCATCTGGCCTTGAGAGCTAACGGTTCTGCCAGCTCGCTGCCTTTCGTTGGAAATAATACAGGGAAGCATTTCTTGTGGCTCCCTAATAATTCGGTCAGCTTTTTGCCTTTAATCCTTTCTAATTCTCGCTCAAACCCATCAATTTTGAGGGAAGTGAGTTCCATTGGGCCACAATTCTGGCTGAACGGAAAGGCTGGCGTTGGTGAGGTTTGAACTCTGGACCTAAAGAGATATTGCAAAGTATTTTTCCCGAAGCCAATTCACCACGTTGTAATAATAATCCTTTGTATTATAGACACAAGGTCTGAAATTTTTCAGGAAGGGGTTCGTAAGTCATTTAAATTGAATCCGGAGCTCAACTGGCACTTACTTTAACGACCACGAAATGATCAAAGGCAAAATTGACCTCGGTAGCATTTCAACTCAGAATGTAAATACAATTCTATATTTTAGAGATGAGGAATTATGTACATTATTTACATTATTTTCATTTGACGGATACTTGTCCTCATCTTGTTTGTTGTTACTCTCCAGCCTTCATCCCTTTCTCACCCTCCTTCTTTCTTTCTCTCTCTCTATCTTTTTATATCAGTGCAAACTAAATGAATAGATACTTGCTACTGATGGAGCACAAAAACGCAGAAATCCGAATTTAGAAATTCCACTGCCTCTGGTGGACAATACTTTCTCGAGACGAATACGGCAATTGCGTAGCTTTCTACCATACATCCACGTTCAGTAGAATATACAGAATACTATTTCCACAAAAAAGGCGGCGAGCTGGCAAAAACGTTAGCACGCCGGGCGAAATGCTTAGCGATAGTTCCTCTGTATTACGTTGAAATATGGCTGTGTATATATATATATATATATGTATATATATATA
>NC_068988.1:7512099-7512685 GCF_001194135.2 Octopus bimaculoides
ATTCTTCGAAACGCCGGTGTTTTAATGGTGGCAGCTGATGAAGGAGATGTTTCTATGTGGCTTGCTTGTTTGTTGTACCTTGTTTATCATTTTGTCCATGTTCTTTTGCCACGTCATGTACCCAGTTATGTATCTATATGTACATGTAGATGAAGGTATGAACATACATGTACATATATATGCATATACTCATATATTGTTTATATATATATATATATATATATATATATATGCGTGTGTGTACATGTGAGCGTACCTTAGTGTGTATGTGTATATGTCTACGCGCGTGTATGTGTGTTCGTATGACATACCAACATACAGTGATGAGAGAGAGAAATAGACAGACAGACAGATAGATAGATAGATAGAGACAGAGAGATAGATAGATCGATTGATAGATAGAAAGAGAGAGAGAGAGAGAGAGAGAGAGAGAGAGAGAGAGAGAGAGAGAGAGAGAGAGAGAAATCAATATATACACATTTCATTTAGTAATGGAGTCTTGTCAGTAAAAATAACACACCGTGATTGTGCCTTATTTAGACATTTGTTATCTTTGGCTGTTCTCGTACTCTCTCTCTCTCTCTCT
>NC_068988.1:7512695-7513279 GCF_001194135.2 Octopus bimaculoides
TCTCGTACTCTCTCTCTCTCTCTCTCTCTCTCTCTCTCTCTCTCTCTCTCTCTCTTACTCTGTTATGTAGCTTTGTTTTGTTTCTCTCTCTCTCGCATTGACACGTCTCTCTGCTACCTATTTTCTTTTTGGAATTTATCTTTCGATCAACCCTTATCTATCCATCCATCTATCTATCTATCTATCTATCTATCTATCTATTTGTGTATTTGTTTATCTGTCTATCTCCTCTCTCTCTTCCCCCCTCTCCCTCACTCTCTTATTATATATGAAGTATTTTTATATAAACCTAAAGCTTATGGCGATCACAACGGGGCATATTAGCCCTCGACAAAAAAAAAAAAGAAAAGGCTTTCCTATCCGCAGACTTAGTTGCGTTAAAGAAGGGATGTGGGTTCGTGTCCCACGCGGATAGGAAAGCCTTCTTTTTTTCTGTCGAGGGCTTATATGCCCCTTTATTAGACTATTTTCCTTAGTCATTGCACGGTGATCGCCATAAGCTTTAGGCTTATATAAAAAAAATACCGTTATTATTATTTACCAGATTTTAAAATACAGCGCCATCTATATATATATATATATAT
>NC_068988.1:7514355-7514852 GCF_001194135.2 Octopus bimaculoides
GAAGAAGAAGGGGAGGAGGAGGGAGAAGAAGAAGAAGAGGAAGAAGAAGAAGGGGAGGAGGAAGAAGAAGAAGAAGAAGAAGGGGAGGAGGAGGAAGAAGAAGAAGAAGAGGAAGAAGAAGAAGGTGAGGAGGAGGAGGAAGAAGAAGAAGAAGAAGAAGAAGAAGAAGAAGAAGAAGAAGAAGAAGAAGAAGAAACCACAATAATATGAACTGGGGTGCGATTCATTCAACTCAAAATTCTTCAAAGTGTTACTCCAGCATGACCGCAGTCAAATGATTGAAACATGCCTATGATAAATGATACAAGAAATACACGAATGAATATTGAGCTTCGATCGATCGAACAGCTCAACTCATTCTGCAGGTTATGTCCTTTCTTAAAACATTGAGGTGAGCAGGTTACCTGGCTGGATGGGTAGGCAGGTAGGACGGTAGGGCGGCAGGCAAGCAGGTAGATATGTACGTATCTAGGTGGATAAGGTAGACAATGCTGGTT
>NC_068988.1:7515130-7516904 GCF_001194135.2 Octopus bimaculoides
AAATGATGGGACTCTTTTATTGTTTTATATTGCATAAAGTGATTTACAACAGTCTAAATGAAACGTTTCGCCGCCGCTACCATCATCACCACCGCCACCACCACTAACATCATCATCATCATCATCATCATCATCATCATCATCATCATCATCACCACCACCACCACCATCATCATCATCATCATCATCATCGTCATCCACTCCACTGTCACTCATTATACTTATCATCGTCGTAACCGCCACCACCACCACCACCACCGCCATCATCACCATCATCATCATCATCATCATCATCATCATCATCATCATCACAACCACCTTGATCATCGTTATCACCACCACCACCATGATCAGCATCATCATTATCATAATAATCAAGATCATGGTTATGATTATAATTCGCCATTATCATTACATCATCATCGTCGTCGTCACCGTCATCATCATCATCATCATAATGATGATGATCATCATCACTATCGTGATCATCATTATCATCATCGTCATCATCATCGTATCTTCTTAATATGGCCACTGACTAATAACAATGCGCAGAACAACAACAGCACAGACTTCAAACTTCAAACATTTATTTATTTATTTATTTCTATTTACTTTTGTTGTAAAATATTTAAGCTGTTTGAATAATTTCTAGGAAACTTGTTTAGGGCTTAGAAATTCTCTACTTATGGAAATTGTTATAAAATGCCTTCACAGAGACAAGTCTTTTCATACTGGTATTGTGCGCATAAATCGTTGTGGCTCCAACGGGTCTGGGAAAGACAGTTTGACAAACGACGAAAATGGCGTCTGGTTTCCGGATGTCTCATGTTGAATAATCGGACTGTTGTGGCGCTCTGAGAAAGAGACGAAGATGAGAATAGAAAGCGATAGAGAGAGAGAAAAGGGAAGAGAGGGAGTGATAGGTGTGGGCAGAGAACATGAAGGGAGAGACGGAGAGACGGAGAGAGGAAGGGAGAGGAACTAAGGAAGGGAAGTGGGTGACTGGTATAGAAAGGTGGGTAGAGATTTAGAGAGAGAGAGAGAGAGAGAGAGAGATAGGTGGGAGGGAGAACTGGATTATAGAGAGAAAGGGAGACACGGAGTACAATGAATGAGAAGTGAGGGAGGAGTAGTGAGGGTAAGCAGAAGAGAAGGAGAAATAGATAGGGAAGAAGAAGAAGAAGAAGAAGTGAGGAGAGATATGAAATAAGACGACTAAATATATACACACAAGTCACAGGCACATTCATACGTGAATTCATATAGATACGGAGAGAGAGAACAGGTAAATAGACAGGTAGATAGAGAGGGAGAGAGAGAGAGAGAGAGAGAGAGAGAGGGAGGGAGAGAGAGAGAGGGAGAGATAGATAGATAGAGAGAGAGAGAGGGAGAGAGAGAGAGAGAACAGGTAAATAGACAGGTAGATAGATAGATAGATAGATAGACAGACAGACAGACAGACAGACAGACAGACAGACAGACAGACAGACAGACAGATAGATAGATAGATAGATAGATAGATAGATAGATAGATAGATAGATAGGTAGGTAGGTAGGGGGACGGACGAAAAACGTAAGAAGATCAAAGGGGAAGAACTAGTAAGAGAAGCACGAAGCTCGACAACCGAAAGAGGACAAGGACAATAAGACGACCACAACAACAACAACAACGACGACAATAATGAAAACAAGTATGTCAATGAAATAACAGGATCAGCAAATTTGATATATTGAAATATTGAATGGGGAAAAAGAAAAGAAAGAAAGAAGA
>NC_068988.1:7518113-7519661 GCF_001194135.2 Octopus bimaculoides
TGTGTGTGTGTGTGTGTGTGTGTGTGTGTGTGTGTGTGTGTGTGTGTGTGTGTGTGTGTGTGTTACTTGTTGAATAGGTCATCTTCAATGTCGACCTTGCCTGTTTCTACATGTTTAACATTTTACCTGAGGATGGTGAATTTATGCTATGATGTAATCTAAGAACGCATCAATAAAATGCTACCGAAACAGCTGTAGTAAATGTTAAGTTGAAATTTATAGAAAAACAGGTGCATGAACAAGAAGGTGTACTAGTTTGTCGCCCGAGAAAGTAAAAAATGAAAAGGCCTTTCACATTTCGAGCCTACGCTCTTCAACAGAAAGGAATAAGAGAAAATAAACAGAGAGAGAATGAAAAAAAAAACCTTTGAAATTCGTCTTTTGTTTTTCTATAAATTTCAACTGTATATTATATATTCACGTGGTTACCACAGTTTTATCCTGCTTTAGCTTCCTACTCTTTGGACCTGCAGATCTCAACTCCTTCCTGAACCTTCTGCATCTCTGTTCATCTATATACTAGCAATCCACCCGGATATACTGACTCTACTTTCACGGATTTCGCTGGATTTTTTCGTTGTAGTAAATGTTAAGCCATATTTGTGTTCTTTTGTAGCTACATCACACCTGGAACCAACCCTCAATCGGATCTACGGTTTCTGTTGGATTTGGCACCTATATACAACAGACTACAATATATGATACCCTTTGATTTACTTAAAAAAAAAATAAATGCACCCTTTTTAAAGCCTAGCCAGGCTCATGGGCCCAGATTCCCGGTTTCAATGGCGTATGTGATCCCCGGTTGGACGGAGCGCCAGTCCATTGTAGCGTTACTTATTTTTGCCAGCTGAGTGGACTGGAGCAACGTGAAATGAAGTGTTTTGCGCAAGAACACAACGCGTCGCCCGGTCCAGGAATCGAAACCACAATCTTACGATCATGGTGCTGACACCCTAACCACTCAGCCACGCGCCTCCATATTGATTTACTTACTGTGATCTTAATGTTATGCAATCTCCTTCATTTCATAAATATGAATTAATTTTGTCAAGCTCCCTTTTTAGTTTGTAACAGAAATTTAAATGTAAGGAAATGTCTTAAAATAAATTTAAAGTGCCTACGTGATAACTGTAAACCTACTTTTGGGTCACCCTGTATAATATATAAATATATACTAAGAAGGTGAGCTGGCAGAAAAGTTTGCACGCCGAGCGAAATGCTTAACGGTATTTCGTCTGTCTTTATGTTCTGAGTTCAAATCCTGCCGAGATTGACATTGCATTTCACCCTTTCGGGGTCGATAAATTAAGTACCAGTTGTGTATTGGGGTCGATCTAATCGACTGGCCCACACTCCCCCAAAATTTCGAGCCGAACGACGGGCTTCTTTCAGTTCCCGTCTACCAAATCCACTCAGAATGCTTTGGTCGGCCTGAGGTTATAGTAGGAGACACTTGACCTAAGATATCACAGTGTGACGCTGATCCCGAAACCATGTGGTTGAGAAGCAAGCTTTTTACCACATAGCCACGCCTATATATATATA
>NC_068988.1:7524132-7529659 GCF_001194135.2 Octopus bimaculoides
TGTGTGTGTGTGTGTGTATACATGCACTTATACAGAAACAAGCCACTCCAGTCATACACTCACTTTCATATAATCATATTCATTCGCATATTGACGCAAAGAAATAAAGAAAACATGCATACATACATACATGCATGAATACGTACATATATTCATGCATGCATACACACATATACATACATATATGCTTATGTACAGTTTTATATTTAAGAGATGAGGAATATGTACATCATTTACATTATTTATAATTGACGGATATTTATCCTCATCTTGTTTGTTGTTAACACAACGTTTCGGCCGATATACTCTCCAGCCTTCATCAGGTGTCTTGGGGAAATTTCGAACCTGGGTTCTCATTCCTAAGGTATTTTTCGATGTTGCTATTATTATTATTCAGGTCATTGCCTGGAATCAAACTCAGAATCTTGGTGTTAGTAGCCCGCGCTCTTAACCACTACGCTATATGGCCGTGGGCAATTATGAAGTGAACTTTTAGGGCTTATAAATCTAATATTCTCCTATCCTTCCTTAATACCGATTCCCATATGCTGTTCATATCTGCACTCGGTCAGCTTAGGAGGTTGTTGAGCCCTAGCGTATGTGCTGCTTCTTTTAGTTTTCGTATTTTCCAGTGGTATTCTCTGTCTATTATTTTAATATTATCCCACAGGGGGAGGTGGTCTCTATTTTTCCATATATGATCAGCTATACCCGATTTATCAATATCTCCTCGTGTCACAGCTTTGCGATGTACCTCTACCCTTATTTTGAGGGGGCGACATGTTTCGCCCTTGTATAACCTACCACAGCTGCATGTGATGGAGTACACGCAGTTTTTGGTCATATTCTCTTCTATTGGTGGTTTTACTCGAAGGAGATATTTGCCAAGTGTTGTAATTACTCTTGAATACCGTTCTGATATCATATGGACCGCATAACTTTTGTATCTTTTCGGAGAAGCCTTTCACATAGGATAGACAGACTGTAGACAGTTTATTGGTTTCATCCTCTCTTTTCTTCATAATTGGAATGGACAGTATATTTTTGGGGTAGTTGTTGCTTAATAGATTGTTACTGAGCTTGATCATTTCTTCGTGGTGGGTATCACGATCGCTACTTATATTCATACAAAAGGGCCGTATATCTTTTGTATGAATATAAATACTAATGGATCTGTTGATAGACAGACAGACAGACAGACAGATAGACAATCAGATAGATAGATAGATAGGTAGATATTATACACACGCACACACATAGTTTTAAACGCATTTTTGTGTAAACATGCATGTGATTGCGTGTGGATGTATCTGTATCATTTATATGTTCATCTTAGTCTTATGTGAGGTTTTTAGATTACGTTCTCCTCATTTTAAAAATCTCCTTCACCTTTCTGTTTTACAGAGAGAGAGAGAGAGGGGTACAGAGAGAATCCCCCACTTCGCGCACACACATACGCACGCCTGCACATTGAACAAGGATAAAACGATTTTAAATTTTAATAAATGCGCATTAACTTTAGATAAACACAGTGGAACAAACTCAACCATGTGTATGATAATTTATGATAACATACAATAACTTATTATTTTATGTTAACTTAAATAATTCGTGATAACATTAACGCCACCACTAAGCTTTTCAGTGCTTTTAGTGGAATCCATTTAATTGAAAGCGTTTGGGCAAAATCGTGAAACTTAGTATAAAGTCCTCAATTTTCCAACCATTTATGGACGACTCGCCAAATGTCATATCTACTACTTTTACTCTGTCAAGAAAGCCTTATAAAAAATATTAAAATGAACCTAATTACTTACCTATTGGTAAGTATTGGTTAATTAACTGGTTGTAGCTAGAATCTTTTAAATATAATTCACTAATAAAATTCGAAAACTTAGAGGATAGGCGTAGGAGTGGCTGTGTGGTAAGTAGCTTGCTTACTAACCACATGGTTCCGGGTTCAGTCCCACTGCGTGGCACCTTGGACAAGTGCCTTCTACTATAGCCTCGAGCCGACCAAAGCCTTGTAAGTGGATTTGGTAGACGGAAACTGAAATATATATACGTCGTATATATGTATATATATGTATGTGTGTGTATGTGTGTGTGTGTGTGTGTGTGTTTGTGTGTCTGTGTTTGTCCCCAACATCGCTTGACAACCGATGCTGGTGTGTTTACGTCCCCGTAACTTAGCGGTTCGGCAAAAGAGACAGATAGAATAAGTACTAGGCTTACAAGAATAAGCCCTGGGGTCGATTTACTCAACTAAAGGCGGTGCTCCAGCATGGCCACATTCAAATGATTGAAACAAGTAAAAAAAGAGAAAAAGAGAAAAAAGAGAAAGATTTCATTAACTAGAGGCGCACGAAGCCGCATTGAATGAAAAATATGCGTTTACAATCATGTCATTCATTCGTGCGCACTCGAATGAGAAAGCCTGTCGCTGCGGAAATAGTCTCTAGAAAAAAAATTTTTTATATGTAATGTGCGAAAACGCATCATTGAGCTATTAATAACGTCATCAGATTGTATGACAGATGCGTTTTTTGCATCGTTACGCTCCATCAGCCACGACACCGAAAGTGCTTCCCAGGTCAGAGTGTGCTCAAACTTGTTACATACGATGGTGCACACATATATTTAAATCAACACCACTTTGTGCGTCTCTAGTTAATTAATTTTAGCTTCACCGAGCTTTACGCGCATCGGCAAAACTACTATTTACCGTTCTTAAACACAAGAATATTCGTTCTTGCAAGGATTTGAAAAACTGATTTGATATTTGTGGCTGACGAAGCGCAACAACACAGAAACACATTCGTCTACGATCCGATGACATCAAGATCAAGCCAATGATGTGTTTCGTCTGTGAGGAGACTTTTCTCCTGACATATCATTTTCGTAGCGATTTGTCTTCCTATGTTCTACTGTACACGTATGTGTACATGATAATTTCAAATTTTATTTTATGATTTATATTTCACTGACTTTTTATGTTTTTACTCCTATACAAGCCGTCGACAGATGTCATCTACACCAGGTTGTGTTTTACAGACAGACAGCGAAGGAGATGACGAGAGAAATGATAGAGAAACCATTGCTGAAGATTGTGACAATATCAGCTTGCAAATTATTTTAGCGTGGTTGCCATTACTGAGAACAATCTTCAGTAGTTACTTTAAAGTCTTTTTGTTTTTTGTGTGTGAATTCTTTAATTTGTTCTTCAAGAAAACACTGCTGTTACAAAATACTAGAGATTGTGTTCAAATGATGGCAACCAAGTAAAAATTAATTGCAATCTGATATAGTCACAATATTTTCCCTTTCATTTCTGTCCCCATTTTCATGTCTGTCTGTCTATCTTTCTATCTACCCACCTACCTACCTTTGGGCCAGAAACATTGCAGAAAAACGTGAATTCTTCGAGCAGCCTGTGTCTTATGCAAAATCCGTGATGATCCCGAGTGACGCTGATGCCCGGGAGTCGCCTCTGATGCATATATTTTTATTCGCAGGCGTGGCTGTGTGTTAAGGAGCTTGCTTCCCAATCACATGGTTCCGGATTCAGTCCGTGGTACCTTGGGCAAGTGTCTTCTACAATAGCCTCGTGCTTTGTGAGTGGATTTGATAGACGAAAACTGAAAGAAGTCAGTCCCATATACATACGTTTGTATGTCTGTGTTTGTCCCCCCACCATCATCGCTTGACACCGATGTTGATGTGATTACGTCCCCGTAACTTAACGGTTCGGCAAAAGAGAACGATTGTATAAGTACTAGGCTAACAAAGATAAGTCCAGGAGTAGATTTCTTCAACTAAAGGCGGTGTTCCAGCATGGCTGCAGTCAAAGGACTGAAATAAGTAAAAGAAAAGAGAATATATGTGCATGTATGTATGCATTATGTATGTATGTATGTATGTATGTATGTATGCATGTATGCATGTATGTGCCAATGGTTTCGCATCCATAAAGGGTTTGGCCCCATGACCGACTCGTCAGACTCTGCAGCCGAAAGCCCTTCGTACGTACACCTAAATAGATAGATAGATATAATATAAGGATAAATTCTTTATAAGAATTTATCAAGTAGTCAGCGTGAAAAAACCTCATAAGGAAAAAAAAGCCCATCGTTTTTTCCCATAAATATATATAATATAATTTATATAAGGGCATTACTATACAGTAATGCTTCACGCTTTATAGTATAGTAATGCCCTTATATAAATTATATTATAAACAGATAGATAGATAGATAGATAGATAGAGAGAGAGAGAGAGAGAGAGAGAGAGAGAGAGAGAGAGAGAGACAAACGGACAGCAAGAGAACAAGAGATAGATGGATAGAGAGAGAGAGAGTCAGACAGTCAGACAGGCAGAGAGCGAAAGATAGATAGATAGATAGATAGATGTACAAACAGCGGGCTTCTTTCAGTTTCTGTCTATCCAATTCACTCACAAGGCTTTGGTTGGTCCGAAGCTACAGTAGAAGACACTTGCCCAAGGTGCCACGCAGTGGGACTGAACCCGGGAACTATGTGGCTGGGAAGCAAACTCCTCACTGCACAGTCACGGCGTGATTTGATAGATTTGACTGCTATATTTAACAAATCGTGTGACCATGACCACATAGGAGTTTCCACTTTGAAGCACCTTCATATATATATATATATATATATATATATATATATATATATATGTGTGTGTGCGTGTATGTGTGTGTATACTTGTGTGAGTATGTGTATCTGTACGTATGAGTTTGACATGTTGTGTTGCGGTGTCATCTAACACTAATTAACAACAAATTGGTATCGGGTGATAATGGAACGATATTGAGTTCGCATCACCAGAAGGTAGCTTTGCAAAATGACGCATTCTTCGTATCACCATTTCATAAGGCCTTGCTCATTAGTGAGCTTGTAAGCGTACGAAGATCTGTCGAAGTTTGCTTGTGCACGTGTGTGTTTTGTATACGGGTATATGAGTGTGGGAAGGCGTTCGTGCAACGAGTGTGTATGTGTTATGTGCATACGTGTGTCAGTATACGGGTGAAATCGATACCTACACACAAAACACACGTAGGTTTATATGCATATATGTATATACATTTATATGAATGCATGCTCCCCACCCATATATATATACATATAGTTAAAGAAATATTTTTTATGCATAGATATTTATGCATACATGTAAATATGTATTTAGATGTATATATATATGTATATTCAAATACATACATGCATACATACATACATACATACATACATATATACATATATATATATATATACACGCACACAGAACAACACATACATACAGACATACATCTTACATACATACATAAATATATACATATATATATATATGCATATATATACACACAGATACACCCCCCACACACATATATATATATATATATATATATATACACACAGACACACTAAGACATAATCTTACATACATATATATATGCATACACACATACATATAAATATATATACATATACATATATATATATATATATA
>NC_068988.1:7529795-7537628 GCF_001194135.2 Octopus bimaculoides
ATATATATGTATATACATGCATGTATGTATGTATGTATGTATGTATGTATGTATGTAAGTCGCTTATGAGTTTTGCAGAAGTACTTATATTTCAAATCAGAGGAATTTCTTTATGTTGCATTTTCTTTGGTGTTCCTGGAAAAAAAAATTCTGTGATTGGAATTATTAGCAAATGTGCGAAACTCGTAAACCAAATATACAAAT
Source organism: Octopus bimaculoides (assembly GCF_001194135.2). Taxonomy (NCBI): domain Eukaryota; kingdom Metazoa; phylum Mollusca; class Cephalopoda; order Octopoda; family Octopodidae; genus Octopus; species Octopus bimaculoides. The sequence continues at coordinate 7,530,000 of NC_068988.1, forward strand.
AATTACTCTGTATTCATGTATTGAGTCTTTCAATGTCCACTCAGTCTGCTAAACGGCAGAATGATGTCAATCAGTGTAACATGAATACGTGAATGTACGTATAGATACATTTGTACGTATATGATTCAGACAGACAGACATACAGACAGACATACAGACAGACAGACATACAGACAGACATACAGATAGATAAAAACACATTTATATATGCATGCAAATAATTAGATATATGTATATATAAACGAATACACCCCATACACACACACACACACACACACACACACACACATGTATTAGAAAAAATTAGGTACTCAGAGACCTGGATGGTTGTACATTTACAGATTTTTATTTATATGTCACATGTTTTATGAATCATAGCGTTTTCATCAACTATAATAGATTCTTCAAATCTGAAGAATTTATTAGAGTAGATGAAAGCGCTAATATATGATTTATAAAAATATGTGACATATTAATAATAATCTGTAAATGTACAACCATCCAGATCTCTGAGAACCTTTTTTTTCTAATATATAATGCCTGTACATCACCTCCAAACCTTCTAATATATATATATATATCTATTGTTTTTCAATGATAAATATTTCAAGAGATTACGGGGATGTACTTGCATAGCAAATAACCTGCTCTGAATTTTGTCAGTGAGCAGATCGCGGTTTCAAAGCGACGAAAATATTTTGACAAATTAAATTTAAATGTTGAAGTGAGTCTAACGGTATTTTGTGTGTATTTAAATGGCTTATAAACACCTTCCACACTGCAATTGCTTGTGTTTATATTTTAAGAGAATTACAAGGGAAAACATGCTTAAAAACTGAAATGTTCATATAAATTCTAATATTCATTAAATTTCACAGAGATAGACCTTAATACATGTTCAAATCTTCGATAAATTTCATAACAGTCATTTATTTCTGAAATTTCAGTGTCATTGGTTTGATTCAATTCTTGAGGCGATTTAGTTGCTATATCTAGCACGTCAAATAAGTTAAATAGAGTCGTCCTCCTTGACCTCGTACATATGCTGTTTGTTCCTATCAAGTGTGTGTTTGGTTTTTGGTCGGGCAGTCAGGAAGGAAGGATATCCTTCCTGAATAATAATAATAATAATAATAATAATAATAATAATAATAATAATAATAATAATAATAATAATAATAATAATAATAATAATAATAATAATAACAACAACAACAACAACAATAACAACAACAACATAAAAAACGGCCGTCTGTAATCTGTTTTTAAGTGGGAACAAATCATTCAGAAATTACGTTTGCCCTACTAACCTTTGGCAAACTATTATTTACTTATTTATTTATTATTGTTGTTGCTGTTATTATTATTATTATTATTATTATTATTATTATTATTATTATTATTATTATTATTGTTATTATTATTATTATTATTATTATCATCATTATCATCATTATTATTATTATTATTATTATTATTATTATTATTATTATTATTATTATTATTATTATTATTATTTTTATGATTATTATTATTATTATTATTATTATTATTATTATTATTATTATTATCGTTGTTGTTGTTGTTTTTATTGTCGCTTCTGTTGTTGTTTTGCGGTATATTTCTTTCACATGCGATTGTTATAATGAAGGGAGATAATGGATATTTTTTATTATTTTTGTTTTTTTTATTTTTGTTTTTGTTCTTTTACGTCTGATTTGGCACGTTACATTATTAGCGGAAATGTGTAGAAAAAAAAAAGTCCAGTACAAAACAATGGCGTTGACGAACCTTGTTTAGGAAATGTTACCATTTGTCTTTTGTAGGAATGTATTATGGTAATCATAGAATCAAAAAACATTTTAAACTCTGTGTGTGTGTGTGTGTGTGTGTGTGTGTGTGTGTGTGTGTGTGTGTGTGTGTGTGTGTGGAGGAAGCAAGTACCTATATGTTGGAACTAGAAATAAGTACCAAAAGCGCAAACAAACGGAGACATTTCGGATTCAGGCACTAGTTACTCCTAATGCAATGAGATGGAATAATGAAGTTATTCTGAACAGTTTTTTTTTCGATTAAAATCACGGAGAAGTTGGTGTGACTTACACACAAGTAAATACAGTGTGTGCGTGTATGTGTGTGTGTGTGTGTGTGTGTGTGTGTGTGTGTGTGTGTGTATGCATGTGTGTGTGTGTGTTTTGAGCGTTACCATTGGTCTTGAGTCTATTTCTACAGTACTGGTAGACGCAAAACGGATGGTAACTCTCAACACACACACACACACACATACACACACGCATATATATATATATATATATATCTACTCACAAGACTTTTGTCAATCTGAGGTGATTGTAAAAATACAGGTTCAGTTCCAATGCGTGGAACTGAACCCAGAACCATGTGTTTGGGAAGCAAGCTTCCTCGCACACAGCCTCTCCTAATATATATCTTTGTGTTTGTGTGTATGTGTGTATGTATACATACATACATATACATACACATATATATATATACATATATATATGTGTGTATATATATATACATATATGTATATATATATATATATATATATATATATATATATATATATATATACACACACATTTATACATTCACACACATATATATGCATTACTGTACACACAAGTATTATGCATAAACATACATATATACATAAATATATATATATAAATGTATATATATATATATATGCATTATGTATGTGTATTTGCATGTGCTTGCTTAACCCAGTAGCACGTGACACCCTGCTTACTTCCTGTAACACCTGTTCTATAGCCAGTTTCCTACAGTTATACCAAATGCTTAGCGGATCTCTTCATACATTTCCGCTATTCACTTCCACTAACATCTGACAAGTGGGATTGCTGTAATCCCCGGGATTATCCTTATATGATGCGTCAAATGAGTCGTTTATTCGCAAGGCATCACGGGAAGTGTGATTTCCAAGTAAAACCGGACCGTAATTGCTATATGATCGACCAGATGTGTCAGCGAATTTGCACAACTTAATTTAATGCCTTTCGCTGAAAAGTAACTTGTTTGAATTGTTAGAGTTGTAATGATAATAATGATAATAATAATAATAATAATAATAATAATAATAATAATAATAATAATTTTGGTGCAAGGTCAAAAATTTCGGGGAGGGGCTAAGTCGATTACATCGACCCAAGTACTCAGCTGCATTTCAACACATAACGTAAATCCTGAAGATATGTCGCTAGGCATTTAGTCAGGCGCAATAAGGATTCTGTCAGCTCACTGCTATAGTAATAATAATGATTTCTTTTATTGGACACTAGGGCCCAAGGTATCGAGGACAATATCGAAGGACTAGTTACAGCACAACAAAAAGTTACAGAAACATGTGGCGGGGATACTTTTACATTAAAGGATATGACAGAGGATATATAATAAGAAAGTAAAAAAAAAAAAGTAATAAATAAATAAATAAATAAATAGAATCCCCAATAGCGGGGCAGTCCACTTAGGGTAATCTAGAATAAAACCCCACACAAAATCCCAAATAGTTTTGCCATCTCCTAGGCATGGAGAAGTGCCCTCTTCCAGTTTCGTTCTTCAGTCCTTTTTACTACAGGCACAAGGCCTGATATTTCGGGGTTGTGGATGAGTCGATTGCATCGACCTCACTACCCAACTGGTACTTAATTTATCGACCCCGAAAGGATAAAAGGCAGAGTCAACCTCAGCGTAATTTGAACTCAGAACGTAAAGACCGTGTAAGTGTGCTTGCGTGCGTCGTGTGGTTTTTGTTATTTTCTTATATACATATATTCGAAAGTGTGAAGAAGAAGAAGAAGAAGAAGAAGAAGAAGAAGAAGAAGAAGAAGAAGAAGAAGAAGAAGAAGAAGAAGAAGAAGAAGAAGAAGAAGAAGAAGAAGGCTTGAAAATTTTGTGTTGGGGCCAGTCGATTATATCGACCCCAATACTTAACTGGTACTTTATTTTATCGACCCCGAAGGGATGGAAACCAAAGTCGATCTCGGCAGCATTTGACCCCAGAACATAATGACGGACGAAACGCTGCTAATCATTTTGTCCGGCGTACTTGCGTTTCTGCAAGCAATAATTGTAATGAATATTGTACCACGGATATTCTTAGTTCGTAATTTTCAAGAAAAAAACAAAATGTTTCTTTTGGTGACGACCATGGTAGCTGGATGTTACTGGGGTAGCGAAAGCAGCAGCTGTGTAAGATAATGGCTGAGTACCACAAGATATGGTCTAACTTTAGAATAGTGAAGCGGGTGAGGGTAAAATGTTATGGAAGAGAAACAGAGAGAGGAAGAAATAAAGGAAAGGAATATAGGGGAAAGTAACTGATTACTTGATAGATAATAAGGTCGAGCATTTTGCGTAATTAAATTTGAGGTTTATCAAAAGACCATTGTCACTATCACAACAAGCAACAATAAAGTAAATAAAAAGAAAACAAAACTGTAATAGTGTTTGATAATAGCAATTAGTTTCATACTTTTTAGAACAACAAGCAATAACAACGTAATAAAAAACAATAACAAGTGTTATATCAACTACTAGAAGACATTCTACCAGAGTGATTTAAGCAAGAACATTTAAACGTGTTTAGACATGTGGGACACATGAAGAGACGAGCAAATTGCTCTTATGGTCGTTCTTGCTTGCGTTTGAATCGTACGGCGTACAAGTGGTAAGCAAGGCAAATTTCGTTCCTGACTCATATAGACTCAGCGCTAGATTAACCATTAAGCAAAATAGGCACGTGCTTAGGGCATCAAGGGAAGGAGGAGGGCACCACAGAAATGATAAATGGTTTACGGTACAAAAGAAATCACTTTAAACTTGCTAAAATAATATTCGGGATGTCTTTATCGCTGCTAAGTATAGATGCAGTTGTGTTACCTAAGATTAATTTTGAAGATCTGATCAAAGACTTCGCTATTCAAAAAAGTAGGGGGAAACTTTTCAAATATAATATAAATAAAGTGGAAGTATATAAAAATAAACATTATTTTCCCTCTTACTGTTTTGTTTCGTTTTGAAAAATAAAAATTTATTTTATGGTTTGTTGTTGTTTATATTTTGAATTACATAATCTTTTATGGGGACACCAAAGTCATTTTAAGTGCTTAGAGCCTCGATGGGTCTTAATACGGTCCTGTATAGACTCATAGGACCAATTTCTTGGTTTCCCGGTTTCCATGGCGTATACATTCCACACCTGGACAAGATGCCGATTCGTCGCAGGAAACCTCCTTTTTGCCAGATGATTGGACTGGAGCAACGTGAAATGAAGTGTTTTGCTCAAGAACACAACGCATCGCCAGGTCCAGGAATCGAAACCACAATCTTACGATCATGAGTCCAACACCCTAACCACTAAGCCACGAACCTCCTGGCATATAAGACAATTAGTTCTCTGTAGAGACAGAAATGGGTGTGTACTGAAGACGTTCCCTTCCAAAACACGTCGTTTGGTGTTCAATCCCACAGCGTTGTACCATGATCACGAGACTTCTACTATAGCTCTGGTCCATCGAAAACCTTGTGAATGGATTTGGCTGGCGAAAGTAAAAAGAATCCCGCGAGCGTATCTATATATATATACATGCATACATGCATACATACATACATACATGCATACATACATACATACATACATACATACATACATACATTCATATATCACCAAATGCCAGATATCTGAGGAGTAATGAATGTGTACTAAAACAAATCGCGGTGCTCCAGAATGGCCGCAGCACTCGAGTTGAAACGTGAAAGAAGTATATTTATGTGTGTGTGTGTGTTTGTGGATAGATAGATAGATAGATAGATAGATAGATAGATAGATAGATAGATAGATAGATAGATAGATAGATAAGAATCTAGGTGAACTGGTTGAATAATTGTACGATACGAAATTAGATATACAAGTAAAGCTTATTGACGCCAAAACGATGCAAAATGAAACACAGAAATGGAGACATAACAGTTAATGATTCATTTTGGAGGTAGAACCTCTTCATCAGGACATATGGAGAAATAGGAAATAGTGTAAAGCTGTTATATGTACTCTGTAATGTGGCAGAGAGTAGTGACATGCATAGACTGTTGTCACTATAGTAACCAGTCTGCCCCGAATAGTTTTTGTCTGTTGTTTAATGGAGATGTTTAAGTTACTAATTTCGATAGCATCCTTGATTGTCAAAGACTGTTAAAGTCCTGGGTCAAGCACTGAACTATTTAATGTCCTGGGTCTGGCACTTCAGCAGGTGCTTTTGAACTAAAGTGTATGTAAGCAGATGTTCTCTAATGCAGATGTGTAACTTTATGATGTAACCCCTATGTAGGATGCACGACATTTGCTGTAGACCACTTCATATGAAGTAGCAGTCAAGTACAACTAAAAGTATGTGTGGTTGCCGTTGTGTGTGTGTGTGTGTGTGTGTGTGTGTGTGTGTGTGTGTGTGTGTGTGTGTGTGGCTGTGCGTGTCCTTGCCTTGACATCACGCGATAGTTATAGAGGAATATTACAAATTTTCGTGAATATTTCAACTCTCCAGAGAAAAAGTTGCCCGGCCGTGGGGCAAGAAATAATACTTTGTTGCTTGGAGAGAATGCTTCGCAGTATTTGTTCCGGCAGTTCAAATTCCACCGAGGTCATCTTTGCATTTTATTCTTTCGGGGTCAATAAGAAAAACAAAAAAAGAAACTCTAATCTAAGTGGAAGAACTTCGGTCCAGATGCCTTGCTGTATGTGAACCGGTTCAAATCTCACCATGGCCAACATTATTGCTTGGATGATAGACTTAACGCGCCGCCGGTTTAACACCTCCATTCGGCATTTTATGCATCTTTAGTGGAGACTCCTTTGTTGCAAACATTCGGGAAAGGTTTGGGGTTGAGTTTACCTTCTCTCTCCCTCTCTCATTCGTCTCAGAAGCCATGTGACTTGTCATAAGTTTTGCTTTTCCTTCTGAACAAAAGATTAATTAACCCCATAACATCGGTTGACGTAAATTTACGTGCACTGTGTGCTCGCTTTGAATCAGATGGCGAAAATATACGCAGCTCTATCTGCTGCAGTTTTGTACCCGTTTGTGTACCGGTTGATATAAATACCTACGGAATATGAAAGGCAAAGTTTAGTTTTATCCTTTTGTTATAATTCATTTCGTGCCTAGGGTACAGTCTAATAATAGTCTTTTCCACTATAGGCACAAGGCCCGAAATATTTTTGGGGCAGGGGGCTAGTCGATTAAATCTACCCAGTATGCAGATGGTACGTAATTTATCGACCCCGAAAGGATAAAAGGTAAAGTCGACCTCGGTGGAATTTGAACTCAGAACGTAAAGACAGACGAAATACCGCGAAGCATTTCGCCCGGCGTGCTAACGTCTCTGCCAGTTCGCGGCCTTACCCTCTAATAACATTAAATCAACTCCTGTGCTTCTCTAGTATTTTATTTCATAGTTCTTCAGGTTGTCCTCGTTTGGTTCAGAAACAAATAATACCGTGTTAAAAGAATCAATCAGTGTTAAATGAACAATAAAACAGATGGGAAAGGAAAAAAATAGGATACGTAATAGGAAAGTTAATTCAATCCG
>NC_068988.1:7541438-7543250 GCF_001194135.2 Octopus bimaculoides
ATATATATATATATATATATATATATATATATATATATACATACACATATAGACATACACATACATGCATATACAAACAGACACATACACACACGCGCATGCACAGACACACACACATAATACATGCATACAAACATACATAAATACACACATATATATATATATATACATACATGCATATACACATAAATGTATAGACAGACCGACAGACCGACAGACAGACAGACAGACAGACAGACAGACAGACAGACAGACAGACAGACAGATAGATAGATAGGTAGATAGATAGATAGTTTCTTTCTGTGTTCCTTTCTTTGGAAGAGCGTAGGCTCGAAACGTTAAAGACTTTTTCAATTCCCGAGCGTTAAACTAATACATCTGTTTGTTTTCTGCACCACCTGTCTTCGTTTTCTTTTTTCTCTTTTTTGGTGAGGGGAATTTTCCCTATATATGTATATGTATATACGAGAGGGTGCTAGGGAGTTTCTGGCTTTTAGGGTATCGCAAAAGGCCTGTTTTGAGACCCAAATTTATGAGTTCTTTCACAGGGCTTAGAATACTTAAAGGTCGACTGCAATAAGTGAGTGAGTCTGAGAGGGGAATATGTTGAATAAAATCATAATGAACTGATCATCCTGTATTTTCTTTTCCCCCCAAACCAGGAACGTTTCAGGTAGCACTTCAACGGTCGTTCGCTATATTTTCAATCAATCGATCGATTGATTGATTAATTCGAACCATGAACGCACGCAACATAGGTATCTGAAACAGCTGTAAGTCTGTAATGCACAAATATAATGTATAATGCTTATCATTTAGTCCTATTGTATAGGTGTGTATTATTGATGTGAAATCGTGTGTTAAAACAAATTTTGTTATGTTGAAAGAGTGCTTACGCTAATAATGATAACACTCGCATAGGTGAGTCGTAGGTAATCAATCGGTTAAATATCAAACTAACTAATCGATCGTTTGTTTAATGTCCTAGTTAAACAATGAATTCATTGTTTGTTAGGCAATGCACTTTTGCCGCCGTTTGCGACCTTTCGTTCAAGCGGACTCAAAGCAGATCTCGAAGCCCATTAAACAAACGATTGATTAATTAGTTAATTAGATGATATCTAACCAATTGACTATCAACAACGAATTGGAAATAAACCGGTGCGTGTGTTATTTTCAATATTGGTGTAATGTTTTTCCCAAGACGCACCAATATATATCACCTCCTTTTAAAAGGAATAAAAGAAAGAATTGAGGGATATTTAGCTGCTATTTTCTAATACACCGAGGTATTTCATTTTGGCATTTTGGATTACAGTTCTATGTTGGAGAAGCAAGCGAGTGCGCTATCCGTCTGCCTGCCTGCCTGGTTGCCTGCCTGCCTGGTTGCCTGCCTGCCTGGTTGCCTGCCTGCCTGGTTGCCTGCCTCACCGTCTGTCTATCAGTCTGTCAGGTTGTCTGTGTGACTGTCTGTCTGTCCAGCTGCTCAGCCAGTCAGTCGGTTGGTCGTTTAGTTGTTGATAATTTGCAAAAGGAAACGAAATAAGACAAATAACAAAAACACACACACACACACAGACAAACACACACACACACACACACACATATATATGTATATATTTATGTATATATTTATATATGCATGTGTATATATATATATGCATGTGTATATATATATATATGTGTATATGTATATATGTATATATCTATCTATCTATATATATATATGTATATACATATACTTATATATGTATGTATATATCTATCTATCTATATATATATATATATATATATATATATATATATATATAT
>NC_068988.1:7545772-7547725 GCF_001194135.2 Octopus bimaculoides
CGACATCACCTCCATCACCACCAACATCACCAACCACAAATACCACTACCTTCATCTTCACCATCATCATCATCATCATCATCATCATCATCATCATCACCATCATCATCATCATCATCATCATCATCATCATCATCATCATCATCATCATCATCATTATCATCACCATCACCATCACCATCACCATCGTCATCGTCATCATCACCATCGTCATCATTATCATCATCATCATCATCATCTTTTTCTTCCTTTTTACTTCTTCCTTTTCTTTCTTCATCTTCAGATGTTGAATAACTGCAGGCACACCAATACGCCGATACTAAACAGTAACCAAATTAGTTAACAATTTAAACAATTAACAGATTGATTCTTTGATTAATCGATCATCAGTCAATCAGTGGATCAATCAGCTAGGGTCCCTTCGTTGACATTCATGATCTCATCAGCGACATGTAGCCCTAACGAAATCTCTGACGAGCCTTGTTGCGAGGTTGCTTAATTGATCGAACGGTTAATCAAACGATCGATTAGTATAATTGCTTAAAGGTTTGGTTTATTATAGTCAGGGAAGTGAAGTAGAACCGGTGCGTGTGTTTCATATTGGCATGACAAAGATCCTATGATACCACACGGAACGATTAGGACATAAGCAGACACCAAATCGCACCGAAACGTCTTTCTAAAAACGGAAGGGCATTCACACATACACACACATTCACACACACACATATATAGAGAAAGAGAGAGAGAGAGAGAGAGAAAGGGACAGAAGAGGACAGAGAGAGGGGTGGGGTGAAAGTCACTTATTGTGATCACATTAAGATGGAATCTTTTGAATATAAATGACCAACTGATAACAATAATGAGAGTATTTCTCGATACGTGCCCCGGCGTTTCTGATTGAAATAACCGTTTCGTGATAGAGAGAGAGAAAAAGAAGATAATGATGATGATGATGATGATGATGATGATGAAGTTAGTGGTGGTGGTGGTGGTGGTGGTGGCGGTGGTGGTATTGTCGGTAATTGTGGTTGAAGTGGTGGTGGTAGCGGAGGTGTGATAGTGGTGGTGGTTGTGGTGGTGGTGGTGGTGATGGTGGTGGTAGTTGTGGTTGGGTTGGTGATGGAGAAGATGAGTGGCTGTGTGGTAAGTAACCATATAGTTCCGGGTTCAGTCCCACTACTTGGCACGTTGAGCAAGTGTCTTCTTGTATAGCTTCGGGCTGACCAAAGCCATGAGCTAACTTAGTAGACGGAAACTGAAAGAAGCCCGTAAATATATATATATATATATATATATATATATATATATATATATATATATATATATATATATATATGTATATATGTATGTATTTGTGTGTCTGCGTCCCCACCATCGCTTGACAACCGATGTTGGTGTGTTTACGTCCCCGTAACTTTGCGGTTCGGCAAAAGAGACCGATAGAATAAGTACTAGGCTCACAACGATTAATCCTGGGTTCGATTTGTTCGACTAAAAGCGGTGCTGCAGCATGGCCGCAGTCAGATGAGTGAAATTAGTAAAAGAATAAAGCAATAAAACAATGTGTGAGTATGTGTGCATGTTTGTTCTCACTATTCTGTCTTGTTCTTACTGTCCTGTTCTTGTTAACACTTTAACCCTCCGCAAATTTCTTTGCGGGATGGACTGTTCCAACGAAGTTGCGTATTGTCCTTGCCTTCGAAACGCAGAGTAGATGGAACAGAGACCATTGACGAAGTTGCATGTCCCGCTTCTCTGGTTTTTTTTTTTCGTTGTTCGGAAAAATGTTCGTTTTCTGTCTTCGTCTTTATTTTTTCGTTTTTCATTGCGTTTAACGTTTTTTGTGATGTCCTGTAGCCATATATGCATGTATGTATACATATAGATGTAGGTATGTACATATATGTACGGATATATGCATATATTTATATATTATTTAAGTTTTTTAAA
>NC_068988.1:7548913-7550138 GCF_001194135.2 Octopus bimaculoides
TATATATATACGCATATATATATATATACATATATATATATACTTATATATATATGTATATGTATGTATATATATATATATATATATAGAGTTATTAATATTTCTAAGTCTCTCTAAAGGAGACTACGGCAGCGGTACTGGAAATTAATAGCTTGGCGATAACTATATATATATATGTATATATATGTTTGTGTGTATATGTGTGTGTCTGAGTGCGTGCACAGTTTCTATGTCTCTCGTACCTCTTCTTCATCTCATCCGACTTCAACTTCACCGACGCCACCGACGGCAGCACCACCTCCATCACACCTACCACTGCAACCACCACTACCAACAACAACAACAGCAACAACAACAGCAACAACACCACCACATCCACCACTATGAACAATTAAAAGAGACAGACATAGTTATAGTCGTAATTCATATCGGACGGAACAGATTAGAAAAAAAACAACAAAAGCTCCTCCTCCTCCTGCTTCTCCTCCCCCTTTTCCATCTCCCGTCACTAACAACTACACATCCCTCTCCCACTCCCCTCCTCCTGCGACTCCTTACGGTTCTTCTACAAAGAAGACATCACTATTTCCCACACTACTTAACTATTTAATCGCTTCACTTACACCTCCACCGTGATACCACCCCCTCCCTCCCTTCTCGCCTCTCCTCCCCTTCCGGACTCTAACTTCTCCTCCTACCGCCCCTCCTACTGTTATTGCTCTGTTAGTATCTTCTGTCAATGCCCTCACACTAACCCCCTCCCCTTCCCGCCAGTGATGATTTTGCGCTCTACACGTATTACCTCCGCCACCACCCCACCTTTATCTATGTCTTTATGTCTTTATATTGTCATCGTCACATCTTTCTCTCTCTCTTCCTCTTCTATTTATTTCACGAATTAATCGCTTTTGCAGCACTTATACAACATTACCGACCGTTTACCTTTGCTTATCTATCGATCCATCGATCTATCTATCTATCTATCTATCTATCTATCTATCTATCTATCTATCTAATTACTTATACATGTATGTATCTATCGATTATCTATCTATTTATCTAATTATCTATCTTTCTATATATGGGCGCAGGGGACGTAAACACACCAACGTCGGTAGTCAAACGATACTGGGGAGACAAACAGACACACACACAAACACACAAACACACACACACACACACACACACACACACACACACACACACACACACACACACACACACA
>NC_068988.1:7550272-7551100 GCF_001194135.2 Octopus bimaculoides
ATATATATAAAATACAAAAATGGGACAAGAATGCAAAACATCCAGACAGACGATACAAAAAATCAAGGACGGGTCATTGAGATTTTTCCTTCAGTCGAGTTCCAGATTATCTTTGCAATTTCGGCTGTTTATACTCGAGATTCCTCCAATCTGGCCAGCCCCAAGAAAAAACTAAGCTAAGAGCACTAGATTCCTTGGAAGAAAACAGCGAATGTATGTGAAAATTGGACGGAAAAAACCCCCGGAGAAATGGTACACAAATACAAATAACATGACATAAACAACGGGTGTCTTTCGACTCGTCCAGAAATTCATAAGTCAGTAAAAAATGCATTCCTATATTTGTTAGTAGAGTGGCTATATTAATCGAAGTGTGCGGTATTATATATCCATTTAGGTCGATCTTAGTGATTGGTTTCGTACTAGGGGTTGAACAGATGTTAGGTAACTGTATAATCATGTAACCCTGCGCTCTTCAGAGATGGCATTCGCCATATTTCATTCCGTAACTGCCATCTCTGAAGTGCACAGGTTTACATAATCGGACTGTTAACTAACACTCCGTTGAACGCAAATTTCGAAAACGATCGGTAAGATTGTCCGTAATGGATATACAATATTCTACAATTACGATTAATATATATATATAGTAATACATGTAGGGATGTATACAAAATACACTAGCGGACAGAAAACACAAAAGCTCATCAACTTATGATCAGGTATCGGCCAGCGGCCAGAAGGTCAAATGCAATTTCGACCATTAACGATGTTTTTAAAATTATATATATATACATACATACATACATATATATATATATATATATA
>NC_068988.1:7552502-7553268 GCF_001194135.2 Octopus bimaculoides
GGCTTAAAAAGAAAGTCCAGAGGCCGGTTCCCCCGTCTCTTCAAGGCGGTGCTCCAGGATGTCTGCAGTCGAATGACTGAAACAAGTAAAAGAACGAGAGTACAGGCGACAGTCAGATCGCTGATGTTCGTTGTGCACTCCGCTGTCGTCATTTTATTGCTGTTATTCTGTGCGTCTGTGTGTAAAAGATCAGTTGTGTCTTGCAGGGTCGCTTTATTTTTACCCTTAACTTAGAAATGAAGAAAGTCATAGAGCTAGATATAGAAAACAAGCCATTTAGGACTAGAAATAAAGCGAAAAAACGTGAAATTCTTCGAGCAGCATGTGTCTTATGCGAAATCTATGACGAGCCCGAGTGACGCTAACGACCAGAGGTCGCCTCTATTTGTTTCTTTCGTTGTGCGAAAAAAGTTCGTTTTCTATGTTTCTTTTATGTCCTCGTTTCTCTTTTCGTTCACGTTTTTTTTTTATGTCCTGTACCCATATATGCTTGTATATATACATATATACGCAGGGCTCATTAGCCACCAACGGAACCGCAAATGCAAAATATAAGTTAGTCCTAGAGCGCACAATGTTCCTGAAGGTCGGCAATGGTCTTCCTCGGTCACGAGTGGGCGGCCATCATCATCATCATATGTAGGTATGTACATATATGTATGTATATATGCATATACTTATATATTATTTATATTATTTATATTATTATATGTACATATCTATCCATCTATCTATCTAACTATCTATCTATCTATCTATCTATCTA
>NC_068988.1:7553278-7553478 GCF_001194135.2 Octopus bimaculoides
CGCACAATGTTCCTGAAGGTCGGCAATGGTCTTCCTCGGTCACGAGTGGGCGGCCATCATCATCATCATATGTAGGTATGTACATATATGTATGTATATATGCATATACTTATATATTATTTATATTATTTATATTATTATATGTACATATCTATCCATCTATCTATCTAACTATCTATCTATCTATCTATCTATCTATC
>NC_068988.1:7555164-7559977 GCF_001194135.2 Octopus bimaculoides
TATATATATATATATATATATATATGTATATATATACATATGTATATATGTATATATATGTGTATATATATATATATATATGCATATACATATATATACATACATATATACATATATATACATATATATATATGTATATATATGTATATATATGCATATGTATATATATATATATTTATGTATATATATATATATACATACACACACATACACACACGCACGCACACACACACACACACACACACACACACACACATATATATATATATATATATATAGTGGGACTCCCTCCAATATAATGATACTTGTAGCAGATTCCCACCGTTACGTGTAGGAGTAACACAAGTATGGCTGTTTGCTTTGGAGTTAAGTTAATCATCAAATTGCTTATTAAATGCACCGATACCTCTTTCAAGGGTAATAATAATAATAACAACAGTAATAATAATAATAATAATAATAATAATAATAATAATAATAATAATAATAATAATAATAATACTTTATACTGGAATATGTGGTGTAAGTGTGCTTGCGTGCGTCGTGCGGTTTTTGTTATTTTCTTATATACGTATATTCGGAAGTGTGAAGATTTTGATAAATATCTTATATATTTTGCGGTAAAACGCCCTGTGCAGCGGCGATTCCCCTCCTGTTATTGCTCGGTGAGCTTTACGCACGAAGGGGTTAAATACACACACACACATATACATATATATATTCGTTTTGCAAGATTCTTGATGTAAATTGGTGTGTTGAAACAGATATTGTTATATTTAGGGATGGCCATGCTGCCAATTCAGCCAATAAAAACACACACACTATATATTTGGTGTTCACTTGCTTCAGCTTTATTTTATATTAATTGTATTTCGGCCAGAGTTCTTTCGTCACACATCTGTGACCTCATCAGTGGTCCTTTGCTTTCTTCTTTCTTTTTTGTGTGTCTTTCTTTACTAATGATCAGCCATTTTGTACAGAATCGTCTTTCACGTTGCTGAAACTCTCATATCTTGTGATGTCACAAATATTGGCATCAGTGCTTGACATTTATATTCTTTTCATTAAATTTACGACCGTGTTCCAGTACCTTATTTTTACATTTTCGTATGAACTTCTTGATGTTCGTCTGCCACATTAAAATCCCTAGATCCATATTTGACACTGCCCGACCTTCACAGACACATCTTCAGGATAGGAAATAGATTTGCTTTCTATGTTACTATATTCTTTCTACCATAGGCACAAATTTGGTGGGAGGGGGCTAGTCGATTTCATTAACCCCTGTGCTTGACTAGGTCTTAATTTATCGATCTCGAAAGGATGAACGGCAAGGTTGGAAATTGAACTTAGAACGTACAGCATTTTTGCTCGGTGTGCTAACCATTCTGCCAGCTCGTCACCTTGTGTTACTTCTTAAACCGTTGTCAGAAATTTGTAGAGTTTGCCACCACATATCGGTTTCCACGTTAGCAGTCAAGTTTTATTTTGTTGTTTTTTAGTCGAATTTATGTAGGATTTATAGCCTAAATACTTTTTTCTGCTAAGCTTCCATGCGAGGTCTGATCAATTAGTATCCGGACTGTTGACATTGTAACGACGCTAAAGCACGCAGAGTGACCTTGAACTCTGCTGTGCATGCGCAATATAGACATACATGCTGAGACCCCCTTCGGTCATGACTGACCATGGGATTGCACCTAGAAAGTTACCCTCCCAGGTACAAGTCTGGGCAAGGTTGTTTATGGAAGACCAGCAGTCGCCCATGCATACCAGCCTCCCCTCTCCACGCCACCAGTGTTATTCAAGGGAAAGGCAAAGGGGCCAATACAGCTTGGCACCTCTGACGTCGCAACTCATTTCTACAGCTGAGTGAACTGGAGCAACGGGAAATAAAGTGTCTTGCTCAAGAACACAACACGCAGCCCGGTCCGGGATTCGAACTCACAACCTCACGATCGTAAGCTTGATGTTCTAACGACTGAGCCATGCGCCTTCACATACATACATACATACAAACTTGCATACACACACACACACATACACACGCACGCACACACAGACACACATACATATATATATGAAGAGTCATAAAAAAAGGGTTAAACCATTAGGTTTGCGCTTTTGGCCAGAAATCGATCCGATTAGATCACCTTCGAACATGTGAATACGATTTGAATGTGAGAAATAGTTCGATCTGGTTAGATCACGCTGGAACATGTGAATGCAGTTCAATAAGAAATATTTTTTTCCTTTCGTTTCACTGTTGTCCTTACTATTAGCTCAGATTGAATTTGAACCAACGTCGTCATAGACAAGAAAGACTCTGTGTACCTACAATTCTAAGTTTTCCGAGCAACTTTACTTAGAATGCAGTATGGGCCTGTTCTATACCGTGTTACTCTATCTCCTCTCTTTCTCTCTATATATGTATCTATCTATCTATCTTTCTCACTCACTCCTTCGCTCTCTCTCTCTCCTCTTCTCTCTCTCTTCTTCTCTCTCTCCTCTTCCCTCTCTCCTCTTCTCTCTCTCCTCTTTTCTCTCTTCCTCTCTCTTCTTCTCTGTCTTTCGAGGGGTAGTTTTGGACTTCTTCCGAAACAGATTGTGTCCTTCTCTCAGACGTTCACTCCCGATTCGCCAGCTATTGCCTTCTATTCATTTTCAGCACATGGTTGATGTATAGTATTTGATGGCATCAAAGACGCACAGACATACTAGACTCATCTCAATTTCAGCAGCGCAAGAAAAAGAGAAGTTTTCGGTGCATTAAAACTTATGGGGGGCCCAAAGTCGCATATAGGACCCGGTGTGATTTTCGGGACATTTTTTTTCTTTTAAAAAAAAAAACATGTCTTATATATCGTGAAATATGGTATTTGGTTTTGCTACTGTTTTTCGGTTTTTACAGTCTGAATAACACAATACACGTCCCCCACAGAATGACTTTCGGGTCTGCTCTTATTAAATCCAGCTGTTTGTTAACATGGTAGAGATTTCTCGGTGTATATCTTTAGATCGTCCACCGAGAAATAATGGCTTACTGTGGTATTAGTTGCTGCTCTATACTGGAGCATGTCAACTGTTATTTGTTAAAGAAACCACAATCGTTTTAGGGCTAAAATAAACAGAACAAACGAAGACTGTCGCCTTGAAATGTTCTTTGCCATTGTATGTACGTGTATATGTTTCATTGAGATTTATTCGTTCCTCTTTCGTTCGAAGAATTCAAACAGATCACAAACAAAATGACAAAGTTCTTTTGTTTAACTCAGGACATCTCTGGCAGTTTGTGGTTACCTCCATTGGTCGATATATGCATGTGGATATCTTAACCGTATCTGTATGAATATGGATAAGCTTGCACTTATGTGTGTGCGTGTAAATATATTCTATATGTATATGTGATTGTGTGAATTTGTTCACTGAGGAAACACAAATGAGAATCCCTGAAATATTTCACAAAATTTTTTATTTATTCTATTTACATTTGACGGATATTTGTCCTCATCATGTTTGTTGTTAACACAAGGTTTCGGCTGATATATCCTCCAGCCTTCATCAGGTGACTTGGGGAAATTTCAAACCTGGGTTCTCATTCCTAAGGTATTTTTCGATGTTATTTTCAATAATAATAATAATAATAATAATAATAATAATAATAATAATAATAATAATAATAGTGATATACGAGGCAAGAACAACTAATTCTATGATAATGAGTAATGATATAATATTCACGTCAAAAGGAAGGGAAAAAAACCATATTCTTGAAAATATATGTATATGAATTGCGAAAACTCTTGTAATTTCTTGTGTTAGAGACAGGTCGTCTGCACACGTCGCGTGCAGACGTCTGCATATGTGCTGTAGTGTACGCGTGTTTGTGTCTGTGTGAACCTTTATCTGTATTTGTGTGTGTGTGTGTGTGTGTGTGTGTGTGCGGGAAAGAGTTTATATACGTGAGAACAGGTTTGCACGCGTGCAGACAGATCACTTATATAATTGGTAAATATGTATATATATCAAGATTTATGTGTGTATAGATGCGATATATATATATATATCTACAAATATGTAAAGCACACACGTATATCTATCTATCTATCTATTTATCTATCTATCTATCCATATATATATATATATATAGATATATATATATATAGATATATATGCAGGAAGCAAAAGTGCAAGAGAGAGAGAGAGAGAGAGAGAGAAAGAGAGTTGTGTGGCAGAACGAGAGATAAGATATCTGAAATTGAAAATGGTTATCTTGAAAAAGTTTGGCACTTCACCATAATGCGTTCTGGGAATATCTATCGTCAGTATATCTAGATGTGCAGTCAGTTCTCCTCCTTCCAAGATACCTGATTAAACGAACCCAATGAAGTCTTTTATGACATGTTTCCTCCAGCACAGGGATACCATTTTTTACCTAGGAACCCTTCTGATTACTGCTTTATTCTGGTGGAGCCATATACACATTTGATGTTTAAAGAAACTAGTTTTATAGGAATTTCTTCCAAAATTCTTATTTTGTTTTCCACACATTAACTCGTTAGGATGAAGGATGTAAAAACGTTAGAGTAAGAAAAAGGACAATAATAACAATATACAAAATACATGTGACATATTATGTCAATGCCATTTTTGTAACTACTGATATGACATAATATGTCACGTGTGTTTGCATATTGTTATTATTGTCCTTTTAGTAAACAAATAAACAAGTAAATTGGCATAATACAATGTCTGCAAGTTGATGAATACCACTTATTAATCCCCTCCGTTTTCTTATTGCTATATATATATA
>NC_068988.1:7562388-7563243 GCF_001194135.2 Octopus bimaculoides
ATATATATATATATATATATATATATATATATATATATATATATATATATACATATATATATATATATATATAACTATATGCAACAAATACAAACATTCATATCTGGCACTACAGCTACTACTACTACTACTACTACTACTATTACTACTACTACAAAGTTTATTATTGCTGTCGTTGTTGTTGTTATTATTATTATCATTATTATTATTATTATTATTATTATTGTAGTGGTGGTGGTGGTAGTGATGACGTCGACCACCACCACGGCGATGATGGTGGTGACAGCGGCGGTGACGACGGCGGCGACGATGATCAGGATAAGCGTACATCCCGCCATGAAAAAAAAAAACAAAACAAAAGGAGGTAAAAAGTAGAAGAGAAAAAAAGCACATTCGTGTCAGCGGGTAAGTTTACGCACGCGACGGTTGAAGAGGGCGTGATTGTGTAGGAAAGGAAGTGGGTATTTGTACTTTGGTATGTATATAGGGGGTAGGTATTTCGAAATTGTTTGCTGCTGGGGATGCACACGTGCAATTAAAGGATGCCGTTTGGTTTAGCTGCCTAATCCTTTAGTTATATCATTAATTTATTATTATCATTATTGTTATTATTATTAAGGCGGCGAGCTGGCAGAAACGTTAGCACGCCGGGCGAAGTGCTTAGCGGTATTTCGTCTGTCGCTACGTTCTCAGTTCAAATTCCGCCGAGGTCGACTTTGCCTTTCATCCTTTCGGGGTCGATTAAATAAGTACCAGTCTCGCATTGGGGTCGATATAATCGACTTAATCCCTTTGTCTGTCCTTGTTTGTCTCCTCTATGTTTAGCCCCTTGTGGGCAGTAAAGAAATAAATGTT
>NC_068988.1:7563418-7566676 GCF_001194135.2 Octopus bimaculoides
CCGTTTGGTTTAGCTGCCTAATCCTTTAGTTATATCATTAATTTATTATTATCATTATTGTTATTATTATTAAGGCGGCGAGCTGGCAGAAACGTTAGCACGCCGGGCGAAGTGCTTAGCGGTATTTCGTCTGTCGCTACGTTCTCAGTTCAAATTCCGCCGAGGTCGACTTTGCCTTTCATCCTTTCGGGGTCGATAAATTAAGTACCAGTTGCGTACTGGGGTCGATCATTAGACTGGCCCCTCCCCCAAAATTTCGGGCCTTGTGCCTAGAGTAGAAAAGAATATTTTCCATAGAAGCTTGTAATTTTCAAGACGCTGTAAAATATTTTGATACATTCAAGATTATAAAAACTGCGTCTTATACGCCGGCAATGGATCTTAGGAAAAGGCTGCTTCGAATTTTAGCAGAGGGGTGAACCACGAAATGGTTCTTGATGCATCTTGGAATTTGTTTACATCTGTTGATGTCTTGCTATCGGTTATAAACGAATCATAAGAGGGGTTGTTTTTGTTTTTTCATAGAAGTGTCGCAGCAAAATTTTCGTATTAGGAATTTATCTGCTCTGATGCTTTACCATTTCTTTCTGACTCTAACTCAATAAATAAATTTTGCCGGCGTATAACACGCATCTTTATAATTTTCAATGTATTAAAATATTGTTCTACTTCTAATGCTGTACTATACTTGTTGCATTTAAAATATAACTGGTACCTCACATTTAAAAACAGGTATTCCCTCACCACTTTGAGTTTGATTTTACTGGTAATCAGAAGTGGGAAGCGTCTGGTTGTGGCGTATCAATCAAATCTTGCTGCTACAATATATAAAATAGCAACAGCTTTCGCACAAACAAGTGCAATGCATTGAATATTTAGTTAACGGATTCTATATATTGGCAATTCACATCGTGCATAAAAGATCATAACCAGAGCTACAAGTTTTATATCCTGTATGGCAATCCTCTTGGGCAAAATATAAACAGCAATACAGTTGATCTGAAAGAAGACAAAGCTACAGTACTCCCATAACGTAATTTATTATGTATTTAATGTTACTTTATTGCAGCATACTATGACAATATCAATGTTTTTCACGCACAGAATCATACATTTCTTCAACAAATCCACTTTAAAATATCTTTCAATGGGCATATAATGAAACATATTGAATTTGTTACTTATCAAAATATGTTTGTAAAAGAGGGACGCGCCTTATACACCAGAAAATATGTTACATAGACTGGCATCTTAAACCAAACAATTAGAATATTTAATAATGGTACCCAGTATGCACCATAATTAAATAAAAGACTGGATGGTCATAACTGGAACGTTTTTGAACATTTATAGGTGTTTTAGTAAGAATTACCTGGGGTTAAACAATAGCAGAAGCATAGCATTTAAGGAAATCAAAGATAAATCACTGTTTTAAACAAGAGCTTTTGGCGGGAATGATTCTCCAGAGAGTAAAAGAAACCGTTATTTTATTTATTTATTTATTGTTTTCGTTTTGTAATTTTTTGAACTCATTCCAGTGTAAAGTTTCCTCATTGATAACGTTGTCCTGTTGAGAAGAGCACCATGAAGACCAAAGTTTCACTTTGCACTGTAAATATACGTCGTATGACTCCCACGTTCCTCTCGACTCGTGGCGGCGCTTAAAAAACTATTATTTATGAATTAAATATTGAGCACATCCAGTCTGGAGCGTGTCGACAAAATAACGGGCTTATCTATATTATTATTATCATTATTATTATTATTATTATTATTATTATTATTATTATTATTATTATTATTACCGATGTCGTTGTTGCTCTTCTTCTTCTTCTTCTTCTTCTTCTTCTTCTTCTTCTTCTTCTTCTTCTTCTTCTTCTTCTTCTTCTTCTTCTTCTTCTTCTTCCTGCTGCTGTTGTCTAACAGAAAGGCGCTTTCCCGACAGCATGGGTTCGAAAGCCCAACAGCGACAATAAAAATATTTTTGAGATCAAAAATAATAAACATCGTATATTTTCTGTTGTTGAAGACATTGTATTAGAAAGAAGAGACTACATATATGAATATACACATGTATATGCTCTTATATGAACGCATGTGCGTATGTATATATGAGTACGTATACATACATGTGTATTACGCGCAAATGTATATGCGTATACATAAAGTATGTTCGCATTTATATACATGCAAATGTATGTGTATTTATGTACGGATACATATATATGATTGCATCTAAATATGTGTGCGTGTGTGTGTATATATATATATATATATATATATATATATATATATATATATATATACAGATATAAATATATATATATATACATATATATATACATACATAAATATATATATATACACATATATAAATATATACGTCTATATATGGTAGCATTTAACTGTGTAGATACACACACATGATATAATATAATATCTATATATATATATGTGTGTATATGTGTGTGTATGTATGTATGTATGTACTTAAAGGCAATATATACGCTTCACATCTTAAAATGTCGACGAGGTAGTTGGGGACAGTGGTGGTGTGGGTGTTGGTGATGGTGTTTTGTCCTCAACGCCGCCATTTTGTTACTAGTTATGATCTAGCATAAATATTTTGTCTTCTCATCTACAATTTTCAACTACCTTTTTGTTTTTTAATGCCAGCATGTCGTAATGTAAGCAAGGGAAATGGGTTCAAACGCTGTCGTAGCTGCGGGCATCCCTTTTACCTCCTGTATCTTGGCTGTCTATATTTTTGTCTGTATACAAGAAAGAAAGAAGTCGTGGCTGTTTAATATGTTTGAAAATAACTGCTGTGTAAGAAAGTCCAAACGAAACCAACCCAGCCCAATCTAATCCAGCCGTACCTAGCCCACCATAGAAGTTTATAGCCGTTTTATTTTCATTTTTGGCTCATATGTCTGTTTTTTCTAACAGTTTGATGGAATCGGTGTCTCTGAGGAGACTAGCTGGGATTCTGTGAGATTTAAGTACAGCAATTATCACAAGATTCTAAAGCCGCTTACAAAAAATAAAAATAGAAATAATTCTTAAAAACAGAAAAAAAAAATTTGCTCATGCATGACTGTGTGGTTAACAACTCGCTTTGCTACTACGTTGTCCCGTGTTCAATCCCACCGAGCGGCATCACAGGCAAGTGATTTCTACTAAGGCCCCGGGCCTACCAATGCATTCGGAGTGAATTTAGCAGACGGAAAATCAAACTTCCTATCGTATATATATATA
>NC_068988.1:7567134-7569350 GCF_001194135.2 Octopus bimaculoides
ATATATATATATATATGTACATATATATATATATATATTGCTATTGTTGTTGTCTAATATGAGATCGCCTTAATTAAATAGACCAGTGGTTCTCAACCGGGGCCCGTATGGCCCCTGAGGGTCCATATCAGATTTTTTTTGTGGCGGGTGGGGAGGACGCAACAAAATAGTAAATTTGAGATTCACAATAAGAGTCCTTGAAAAAAACCTTGATTTAGATGTGTGCGTTGGTATGTATCACAAGAAACAGGTTTCTTTCTCTTAATATTTTACTTAGTTCAACCTACAAAATGTGTGGAAGAGAAAACAGGAATTTTGAAAGGAGTTTCTATAAAACTAGTTTATAGACATCAAATGGCTTTGGGGTCTACTAGAATAAGATAGTAATCAAAGGGGTCCTTAGATTTAAAAAAATGGTTGCGAACCCCTGCTTTCGATGTATGTATTGGTATGTATTGTAAGAAGCAGTTAAGTTTCTTTCTCTAACGTTTTACATAGTTCAATCTTCATAAGTTAATGTGTGCAAAACAAAATAGGGATTTTGAAAGAAGTTTCTATAAAACTAGTTTTTAAACACTGGATGGCTATGGGGTTTCACCAATCAAAGGGGTTCATAGATAAAAAAAAAACTGGCTGAGAACCCCTGAGCTAGACCTTAATATAGACGTTCATCCCATGGTTATTAAGGTCTAATTTGTTGTACATTGAGGAATGACATGAAGAATTGGTTGTCGGATTCCATGGTGACTATTCACTTAGTTGTTCGATTAGCTGAACTTCTAAGCTGTTAAATCAAAGCGAAAGTGGTTGCGAGGACTGCATCTGTAATGAAATTCCCAGGCCGAGACAGCTTGCTTCCCAACCACATGGTTCTGGGTTCAGTCCCACTGCGTGGCAACTTGAACGAGTGTTTTCTATTATAGCCTCGGGCTGACCAAAGCCTTATGAGTGGATTTGGTAGAGAGAAACTGAAAGAATCCCGTCGGTCGTATATGTGTGTGCGTTTGAACTCTCACGGTCGCTTGATAACCGACGTTCATGTGTTTATGTCCCTGTACAATAGCGGTTCAGCAAAAGAGACCGATAGAATAAGTCCTTGGGTGGATTTGTTCAACTAAAAAAGACCCTTAAAGCCTCACTCAAAAGACTAAAACAAAAAAATAAAAAATTATATATATATGCGCGCGCATGCGTATATGTGTATAATATAAATATATATTTATATATATATATATATATATATATATATATATATATATATATATATATATATATATATATATATATATATACACGTGTGTGTGTATGTGTGTGTGCTATGCATGTATATATATATATTCTTTTATTATTTTACTTCTTTCAGTCATTTGACTGCGGCCATGCTGGAGTACCGCCTTTAGTGGAACAAATCGACCCCAGGACTTATTCTTTATATGCCTAGTACTTTATTCTATCGGTCTTTTTGTCGAACCGTTAATTTACGGGGACGTAAATATACCAGTATCGATTGTCAAGTGATGTTGTGGTGGTGGGGGTGGGGGGACAAACACAAACACACAAACATATACAAACATACATACATATACATATGACGGGCTTCTCTCAGTTTCCGTCAACCAAATCCACTCACAAGGCTTTGGTCGGCTCGATGCTACAGTAGAATACACTTGCCCAAGTTGCCACGCAGTGAGACTGAACCCGAATCCATGTGGTTGGTAAGCAAGCTACTTACCACACAGCCGCTCCTATATTATGTATGCATGTGCGTGTATGTATACATTCATACATGCATGTATGTATGTATGTATGTATGTATGTATGTATGTATCTACAGGCATGCATATCTGAAAATGTCGGCTAAACGTCATGCACAGTCTTGTTTTTATATTTCGGTTCGTTTTATTTATTTATTTTGTTTGCAGCGTTTAGACATCAGCAGCCACGAAACACCGAGCAAGCGGCGTCTCCGTCTATAATTTAAGACACGTCGTGTTTACAAAACATGCGAAGGTGTCTTGTCGTGGAATTGGCTCATCATTGAGACTCAACTGTCTTGATGTAAACATGATTTACAAGCTAATGTCTTTAACATTCTCTCTCTAAGTTATCTTGGGTAATTGTGTCGAACAATATGTTAATTCCATCTTAACTTCTTGTCTTTCGGCACTGGACAGGAAATGTAGTTGTTGCTGTTGTATGTACATGTATGTATATAT
>NC_068988.1:7571847-7572982 GCF_001194135.2 Octopus bimaculoides
ACACACACACACACACACACACACACACACACACACACACATACGACGAGCTACTTGCAGTTTCCGTCCATCAAATCTACTCACAAGTCTTTAGTCGGCCTGAGGTTATAGCAGAAGACACTTGTCCAAGGTGTCACGCAGTGACACTGAACCCGGAACCATGTGGTTTCGGAAGCAAGCTTCTTTCCATACAGCCACTCACACACACAGAGGGAGAGAACAAGAAAGAGAAAGAGGGAGAAACAGACAGACAGACAGATAGGCGGAGACAAAGAGAAAGAGAGCGAAAGAGACAGACAGAGAGGAAAAGAGAGAGATAAAGTCGTGACTTTGATAATTATATTCCAATTAGTCTGCCGCCACCAGCAATTCACGTCCACTTTAATTCCTGAAATAGTTTTTGCAAAACACGGATATGGAATTCTGTTTCATATAAGATTCCGCAAATTGAAAAGAGAAAGAGAATGCGAAACAGCATCGAAGAAAAAAGAAGAAGAGAGAAAAACTGTTTCTTTTTTGCCTTTTTATAAATTCTTTAATTTATCTCTACTTCTTTTAGTTTCTCAAGGGTTTGAATGTTATCCCAGAATCTAAACAAGGTTCCAGACTTGGCCTGCCAAAGAGAATACTTCTCTGTTTCACTATTATCTCGAATGCACACCATTCTAACCCTAGCAGCCACACAAATCATAAACCCTAGCTCTCGAAGCAAACAACCACAGTTCTAGCCTGGCATAATATTTCAAAACTAACAAACAGCGTTAACAGTATCAAGCAAGCTGTCTCCTCAAACTGTTTGCATCTGATTTCACATTGTTTACCAAAAACGTATATTTTATAACAGTATCGTTTGATAAGCCCAAACATTGCCAAAAGCACTTTGTTATAGGAAATATATACAGTCTGGCGTAGCAATGACCAGGCTTGTTTAGAACTTGTTACATTAATTTCAATACATACATACATACATACATACATACATGCATGCATGCATACATACATAATACATGCATTCATACATACATTATACATTCACACAGGCATGTGTGCGTATCACAATACCATAGAATGACGTTATATATATGTATACATACATACACGCATATACATATGCATGTATATATGTATATATATA
>NC_068988.1:7573104-7575246 GCF_001194135.2 Octopus bimaculoides
ATATATATATTAATAAATCTGAGGATAGCAAAAAAAATTTTAGAAATTCCATTTGCTACCAGTGGTCTAGCGAAAAGAAAAAATTAGTCAATAGACTATATATTATTCATTTAAATACATCAGAGATGTCCATAATAGGACATCTAATCTGCTAGAAGGAGCAGTCAAAACTCCACACCACAATTAGGGATAATTTCGAAATAACACACATTGCCTGATATCGGGGGCGCGGGTAAGTCGATTATATCGACTCCAGTATTCAACTGGTACTTATTTTATCGAGCCCGAAATGTTATTAGGCAAAGCCGGCCTCGGCGAGATTCGAACTAAGAAAATAAAGACTGATGCAATGTCTGGTATGGTAACGATTCTGCCAGCTCACCGCCTTATGTTCACTTATAAATCCTTTCCACTATAAACACAATGCTTGGATTTTGTAGGGAGGGGGATAGTTGATCACATCATCCCCAGTACGCAACTGGTACTTAATTTATCGAGCCCGAA
Source organism: Octopus bimaculoides (assembly GCF_001194135.2). Taxonomy (NCBI): domain Eukaryota; kingdom Metazoa; phylum Mollusca; class Cephalopoda; order Octopoda; family Octopodidae; genus Octopus; species Octopus bimaculoides. The sequence continues at coordinate 7,573,609 of NC_068988.1, forward strand.
ACTTGAAATCAAAGTCAACCTCGGCGGAATTTGAACTCAGAACGTAGCAGCAGGCGAAATGCCGCTAAGCATTTTGTCCGTCGTGCTAACGATTCTCATTTCTTTATTGCCCACAAGGGGCTAAACATAGAGGGGACAAACAAGGACAGACAAAGGGATTAAGTCGATTATATCGACCCCGGTGCGTAACTGGTACTTAATTTATCGGCCCCGAAAGGATGAAAAGCAAAGTCGACCTCGGCGGAATTTGATCTCAGAACGTAAAGACAGACGAAATACCGCTAAGCATTTCATCCGACGTGCTAACGTTTCTGCCAGCTCACCGCCTCATCTTCACTTATAAATAAAAAAATAAAATTAAAAAAAAAATCAACAATTTCACGTTAATCTGATGGGTTCCTCTATACTTTTGTAGGGTATGAATTTATTATTTTTAACGAAGAATATAATTGACAGTGACCTCGAAGTTCCAGTTAGCTAAGCCGTCGTCGGACTGGTGACGATGGCTTAACTGGCGGAAAATTCGAAGACACATACGTGTGTGTGAGTGTGTGTGTGTGTGTGTGTGTGTGTGTGTGTGCGTACGTATGTGTGTGTGCCTGTGTATGTGTGTGTGTTTGCGTGTGTATGTGTGTGTGTATACACATGCTCGCACACATACAACCGTTGTTTATTATTACAGTATACCGTAACAAGCAGTTGATAATAAACACAAGTTTATTGTATTCTACAAGCTAGCATCAAATTCTAGTTTGCATTATGCTTGTTTTCGCACACACACACACACACACACACAGAATCAAACACACGTACATACATATAAACCTATTTTCAGTTGAAATTACATAGAATCGGTATTTATATACGAGATAAATTTATATAATCGTTAAATAAGTATGTTAACAATATAAAACTTCTTGACATTAGCGGCTTTTGGTATTTACATACGAGATAAATAATATTACCATAGCATTAGTTATGTTGATAAAAATATATAATTTTTAGGCGTTAGCGGTTTCAACCCTTGATGCGTAAAAGGTGAAACTAATAGTTGTAGTGTATGTAATTTGAACTTACAGGAAAATTTCTAACGTGCCCAATCACGTTGTAATGTTTTCTTTGCACTACTCGATTATCTATCGTTCTGTATCTATACACACTCGCGCGCAAACACATACACATTCGCACAAACGCAAATACGCATATGTTGTGGGTCAAATGTCATAATTATTTTTGAAATTTTAATAATCTTTTTAATTAGGCGCAGGAGTGGCTGTGTGGTAAGTAGCTTGCTTGCCAACAACATGGTTCCGGGTTCTGTCCCACTGCGTGGCACCTTGGGCGAGTGTCTTCTACTATAGCCTCGGGCCGAACAAAGCCTTGTGAGTGGATTTGGTAGACGGAAACTGAAAGAAGCCCGTCGTAGATATGTATATATATATATATATGTATATATATATATATAGATAGATAGATAGATAGATATGTATGTGTGTTTGTGTGTCTGTGTTTGTCCCAGCCCCATCGAACAGATGCTGGTGTGTTTACGTCCCCGTAACATAGCGGTTCGGCAAAAAGAGACCGATAGAATAAGTACTAGGCTTACAAAGAATAAGTCCTGGGGTCGATTTTCTCGAT
>NC_068988.1:7576045-7580937 GCF_001194135.2 Octopus bimaculoides
AAATATATTCTTTCCCAAGTATTATATCACAAAGAAGACAATACCATGTGGACTCTCACCTCTTATCTCTCATGTTTCTCCCTCTTTTACTTTGTTCTTGGTGACTTCTTCTTTGTGATATAATACTAAGGAAAGAATATATTTGCGCCTGAAGATAGCTTTATACCATCCTGTCTATCAATTATATACCAATATAATGATGCAACGACTATAAAGCTTGAAACACGTGTACCGCGGAATCCTTTGTGTTTTGTTTTTATTTTTACGTTTTTAATTTATATATATATATATATATATTATAGTTTCAGCTTTGAACTCAAAATCAGGAAGAACTTGGCGAAAATAGAACAAGGCACCTTTCCGATATTCGCTCAAACAAGTTCGCCTATTTATCATTATGGTTTGGCAACATATTTATCAAATCTCTGTAATAACAATAAAGCAAAACAAAATATGAAAGACGAGATTTGAACCCAGAATGCGGATAACCATAATACTGCAATACATTCATTCCGATGTTCTATCGACTCCACCAATCAACTGCTTTGAACTAGCACTTTACTAACCAACTGAAAACCAAACCAGGATTTGAACTGTGAATGCCACAAAACATTGATTCTAACGGAGCGACACTTTATTGATCAGGCGATATTTGAACTCATAATGCAAAGATGCTCCACCGACTCAACAAATGAACCACCCTGGAATCTCGTTCTGGCACTTTATTCATCAAACCCCGAAAAAAAAAAAAAAAAAGATGGTGGCAAAGTTGATTTTGGTGGAATTCGAACTCAAAATGCAGAGAGTCATAACATATAACCACAGAACGTTCATTTAGTCACTCTACCGGTTCTTCCAGGTTTACACAGTATTCTTTCCTCCCACGCATTCTTCGTAATAACATATTGTTCTGGACTCCAGCTTAGAGTTCATTTTAATCTCACTAAAACATCTTTGTACACTAAACACGTATTTTTACATGTATACTTCACCCAGTTTCTTATACGTTTATTATTATCATTATTATTATCATTATTATTATCATTATCATCATCATCATCATTATTTATTTTGAATATTTATTTTCTTCTATATTTTTTTAAAATGCAAATGTCACACCACATCAAATCTGTATAGAAACCCTCCAGTATTTATATTATCACTGAATGGGAGATAATGCTTCGAGGGATTAGCGTCTCTCCAATTTCACACCGACCACCTGCATATCTCTGCGACCAGGCGTGTTAACGAACAATAAATTCCTTATTCTCTTCAAAAGAAAACAAGTGCATTATGCAATCTCATTTACGAATGCATAAAGATATACACTTGTGCTAACACATTCACATTATATACTCATATAATTACCAACACAAGCACACAAACATATGCATACACACGTTCATACACACACACATACATACATACCGACAGACACACACACACCCACGTGCATACATACATACATACATACATACATGTGTACATGTACGTATATGAATATATACAGGCGCAGGAGTGGCTGTGTGGTAAGACACTTTCCTCCCTACCACATGGTTACGGGTTCAGTCCCACTGCGTGGCACCTTGGGCAGGTGTCTTCAACTATAGCCTCGGGTCAACCAAGGCTTTGTGAGTGGATTTGGTAGACGGAAACTGAAAGACCGTTGGATATATATATATATATATATATATATATATATATATATATATAATTCAAATATAGGATAAAATCTTTATAAGAATTTTTCAAGTAGTTAGCGTGAAAAAACCTCATAAGTGAAAAATTTATTAATTATTCCCTATAAATATATTTATTTATTTATATTAAGGGCATTGCTATGCATAAATGCCCCACGCTAGGAGGGACTCTAAAAGTCAAAACTACCATAATATGGTTTACTATGTGTTGATTATGTGTTTTTTATAGCAATTTTGAGTTCATGAGTCCTTCCTAGCGTGAGGCATTTATGTATAGTAATGCCTAATCACCCTTTAGTCATATACTGCCGCCTTAAAATCCATAGAAAAACAAATGTAAATGAGAGAAGTTAGTTCTCTACAGCTCCTCTCTCCCTCTCCTTTGCCCTTTTCTCCCCCTCCTCTCTCTCTCTCTCTCTCTCTCTCTCTCTCTCTCTCGCTCTCTGTCGCTGTATATGTACATGCTTATATAGATGTGCATATTTACAACCAGTTTGGGTGTATAAACCATCAATATGAAATTTAAATACATTTAAAAAGTAAATGAATTTGACGTCATCCACAGCATTAAATCTCATTCGCTCAATCTGGCAATGATGAAACGAATACTAATTTTCATAAGAATGATATTTATTACGTTTATGTAAGATTCCTGATGTGAAAACGTGTGTTGAAACAGAATGGACAAAACGGAGCAGGAGCACACACAAGAACGGAAAGTGTCGCTGAAGAGGTCACAGATGTGTGACGAAAGATTCCCGCATAATGGACATGAATTAAAATAAGAACAGTAATAAACGAGTGAAGAACGAAAATTTAGTGTGTGTGTTTATTTGTCAAAATAAAATGACCGTCCCGAAATACAACAATAATATTTATTACCTTAACATAAAATGAAGTAAGACAAATTGCTTGTATTTGTGTGTTTGTATGTTCATAAAGCGTCCCTTTACTCATTGCCTGCTACCAAGTTTCGCATATAAAATCGTACTGTGAATAGATAAAACGTACAATATATATTATGATAAGGTTCAAAACGATACGAAAAGCAAAAGACAACGACAGGTGAGGAAACAACAAAGAAGATGTATTAGTTTCACGCTTAAGAAAAATGGAAGAAGTCTTTGACGTTTCGAGCCTCCGATCATCAACAGAAAGGGATATATAATATAGACTGACTTTATTAACGTTGAATAACGGGAAAATATGACGTAAATCTAAGTTTGTGTGCAGAAATGTATGAGAAAACTTATCCACGTCGTATATAAGTATGTTTCACAGTATGTATGTGTGTGTCTGTCTGTGCGCGCGCTGGACTAAACCCTTGGCGTTTGTCGGGTCTGCTCAGCGAGAGGAGCAGTACACTTGGTAAGCCTAATCTATGTCTTTCTTTTAAACAACGAGTTACATAATTCCAGGAGAGACATCAAGGGCACAAATCGCTTCAATCTGCGGGACAGACCAGACCCCGCCCCACCGCCACCCTTCCTCGTCTAACTAAATCGAGAAATGCAGAAAAAATGAACAAAAGCAGGCGGTACCGATGACGTAAGTCGAATTTTAATTCGGTGGAACGGGTGGGAAACCGTTCGAACTAATTCACCTGATCCCTCACGTCAATAGCTCGTTGTCTATTGGCATCCATTACTACTACAACTACTACTATTACTGCTGCTGCTAATATTACTACTACCACTACTACAGATAATATTATATGTGTTGCTACTGCAAATACTATATATGTGTGTGTGTTTGTATATACAAAAATACATTTGTATATACACATGCATATGTGTGTGTGTGTATATATATAGACATAGATATAGATATATATACATACATACATACATCTCTCTCTCTCTCTCTCTCTCTCTCTATATATATATATATATATATATATATATATATATATATAAGTTCATATCTTATATAGACTCTCTACTATTGATGTATGACTAATTAAATCACAAAGAGGATAAGATTTTTGTGAAAACATCATATATAATATGTGTGTAGGGGGGAGGTATGTGTGCATGCGTGCCTATATGTTTGTATGTATTGCAACCAAGAAAGGAAGAAAAACAGAAAGAAAGAAAGAAAAAGGGAAGGGAGAAAGAAGAGAAATGACGTAAGAAACAAGGGTGTCTATTACCCTAATTAACTAGGTTTTTTTGTATGTTGTTGTTGCTGTTGATATAGGTCCTCTTTCTTCCTCCTTATCCTCTTCATTTTCATTACCGTATTTTTTCCCTTTTTCCTTTTCTTTCCTTTTCTACTTCTCGATGCTGGAATGTTGTGGTAACGGATGAAGTCAGCAATTGGTTTCGCCTTACAAAATATCCTCTGTCCTTTCCGCCCGCCATCTTAATGGCGACGGCGATTGAATAAAATGGACAAGGTCTCTCTCTATCCCCCCTCTCTCTCCCTCTCCCTCTTTCTCATGTAACACTATATAAACTGTATTATTTTGTTTAGTTTTACATAAAAGTTGTTTATCCAACTTTTACATCTGTTTTATGTACGTAATTTTTGTTAATTATCTTTTATTTATATCTAATGGCAAACGCATGAAGACAGATACACAAAGACACTCAAGCACGAACGATGAGCAATCACACATAATGTAATTATACAGCTTGCGGCAGAAAAACCTTCAAGATTTTAAACGGCCATCAGTTCGGTGTTTGTAAAGTTCGGCCATTTGTATTGGCATCTATGTAAACTTAATGTTTTGCCGTTTTCATTACGGAGACATAAACACACCAACATTGGCTGTCAAGCAATGGTAGGGGACAGAAATACACACACACACACACACACGCACACACATACATGCATACGATGAGCTTCTTTTAGTTTCTGTCTAGGAAATTCATTCACAAAGCCTTGGTTTTTCCCGAGCCTATTGTAGAAGACGCGTGACCAAGTTGACACGCTGTAGGATTGATCCAGAAACCATGTGGCTGGCCATCAAACCTTCATCACTCCATCTCCTCCTGCTCCTCTTCTTCCTCCTGCTCCTCCTCCTCATTATCATCATCATCAGTTCGCTGTTTGTAAAGTTAGGCCATTTGCATAGTTTTGCCGTTTACATTTCGGAGACGTAAATACACCAACACCGGTTGTCAAACAGTGGTAGGACGCACACACACACACACACACACACACACACACACACACACACACACACAC
>NC_068988.1:7581032-7583096 GCF_001194135.2 Octopus bimaculoides
CTTCATCACCCCTTTTCATCCTGCTGCCCCTCCTCCTCCTCCTCATCATCATTACTTTGATCATCATCATCATCATCAGTTCGCTGTTTGTAAAGTTAGGTCATTTGTATTGGCTCGTATATGAACTTTGCCATTTTCATTACGGAGACATAAACATACTAACACCAGTTGTCAAGCAGTGGTAGGAGGACACACACACACACACACACACACACGATGAGCTTCTTTCAGTTTCTCTCAATCAAATTCACTCGCAAAGCTTTGGTTTTCCCCAGATAATTGTTGAAGACACTTGACCAAATTGCCAGTGGGACTGAACCCGGAACCATGAATCAAACCTTCATCACACTCCTCCTTCTCCTGCATCTCATCATCATCATCACTCTGATCATCATCATCATCACTCTCATCATCATCATCATCATCATCATCATCATCATCATCATAATCACCATCATCAGTTCGGTATTTGTAAAGTTAGGCCATTTGTATAGGTATCCATACAAACTAAATGTTTAGTCATTTTCATTTCAGTTCCATATTTAAGAGATGAGGAATTATTTACATTATTTACATTATTTACAATTGACGGATATTTGTCCTCATCTTGTTTGTTGTTATGTATAACCTGATATATCCTCCAGCATTTCGGCTGATATACCCTCCAGCCTTCGTCAGTTGCCTTGGGGAAATTTCGAACCTGGGATTTCATTCCTAAGGTATTTTTCGATGTTATTATTATTATTATTATTATTATTATTATTATTATTATTATTATTATTATTATTATTCAGGTCATTGCCTGAAATCGAACTCGGTATCTTGAGGTTAGTAGCCCGAGCTCTTAACCACTAAGCCATATGCCCGTGGGCTCACATATAACTGCATGTCTAGACATACGCATATATATACTTAAATACTAAAAAGTTTTACATGCATGTATGTATGTATGTATGTCATTGTTCAGTTTTATTTCAAGATTTCTTGCCAATAGAGAAAGAGCCGGTTTCTAACCTAGATTCAAGGTTCCTTCATTGGAATTTCAACATCAACAACAGGGTATTATGTATGTATGTATGTATGTACGTATGTGCAGATTTGTATGTTTTGCTTTATGTATGCGTTCTCATGCATACAGTTGCATATCTAGACATGCTCATATATATTTAAATGATAAGCTTCTGGGAAGTTTTATGCATGTATGTAACGCCGGAATTTATTAGCCATGTCACTCTTAAATGTAGTTAACTTCGATAGCATCAAGTGTCATGTTTGGCGCTTGCTATCTGCCGGTATCTAACCATATTCTACCACTGCCAACCTTTATGATCGCGGTTGGTAATTTTAATGACATCTTTGAAGAAGAAATTAAGTGTTCCTTTAATTTACAACCGATCATTCGATTAATCAACATGTGACTGCTCGCTTGTTTATTTGTTTAGCCTGATGAGTTGAGAGTTTTATAACATATTACGCAATCTTATTGATGTTAAGTACAATGTATACCTGCCTGTACTATCCTCACGTCATAATAAAGATTCTTAATGAAACAATTATTGCAATACCAGATAACCAATTCGTGTATTTGTTATTGTGTGTGTGTGGGTGGAGGTGCGAGTGAATTTAATGTAAATCTACAGACGTAATACTAGGACCCATCGTCAGTGATATATCCCGGAGTCACTGGCTGTTTCGGCTCATACAACATGCACCTTCATCCAAGCAATCCAACTTAAATTAATCAACCCTGAGCCTGCATACCAGCGGCATTCAAATCACTTCGTTTTCAACCCAAGCCACCTGGACACTTTCTCAACAAACTCTATATTGTTCTTGATCGTTCTTCTTTTGCTACATTCAGAAATGCACAGATTTCCATTGGTCTTACGCAGAGATACATCCTACAAATTTCGACAGTCAATCTCTTCGGGTAAAAAAAAACCTTGTTCTTCACCCGTTTCTGCAGCTCTCCACCACCAACTCCTTGCATTTTATTCGTATCCTCTCACGGAACAGTTTACCTCAACAGGACTATCTGTTTTGTTTCTCGGGAAACCAAGATGG
>NC_068988.1:7583809-7585484 GCF_001194135.2 Octopus bimaculoides
ATATATATATATATATATATATATATATATATATATATATATATAGGCCTCTGAGCAGGTATCACCAAGTTTTGGCAAAATTTGATGCAGATTCTCTGCTCAACTTTCTCTGTGATGGCCAATGCGGCGATCACATGCTACACACCTTCCTTCCAAGCAGCGCTGTAAACAGAGGAAGTGAGCTAGAACGTGAGAACTTAATGCGCATGCACAGCAGAGATGAAGGTTAATCTGTTCCAAGCAGCTTCACTCTGCATTGTTACTATGACAACAGCCCGGATACTTATTGATCAGGCCACATATAAATCTTTTACAAGTATGATCCAGCAATAGCTGTGTTCCCTCACGTCATCAGGTAAGTGGCCGTGAGAGCACTGCTTTGAGTTTTTTGTTCGCCATCCTCAAACTTAAAAGAGTGAGCAAGCCGAAACTTCGACGTCCCAATCAGCCGTTTCCTACCAATGATAAATAGATATGTATTCGCCGAAAGCAATATATTCTGTAATTCCTCAGTTTTATGTTGATTTTTTTTCTGGGCTTCTGTCCAAAGAGTAAAAAAATTAAAAAAACAAAAGAAAAAAAAAGAAACAAGTATTACATGCGTGGGTGTTTGTGTGTACATATACAATCACATATATAATGTACGTATGCATATGTATGTATTTGTGTGTGTATGTGTGTGTATGAGTGGATGCATGTGTATGTATGTATGTATGTATGTATGCGTGCGTATATATATATATATATATATATATATATATATATATATACATATATATATATATACATTCATACATACATACATACACACACACACATATATATATATAAATATATATATATATATGTATTATTATATATGTATAAAATGTGTGTGTACATATACCTACATACATCATACATACATATACACACACATATACAATGTACGCATGCATGTATATGAATGTGTGTGTGTGTATTTGAACGTGTGGGTGAGTGCATGAACCAAAGACAGTGAGAGAGAGAGAGAGAGAGAGAGGGGGGGAGAGAATATGAGAGATAGAGGCCGTTAATAAACCGCTTTCAATTACTGTTTTAACCAAGCAATCTGCACTGGTAATCGCTCACCTGCCCTACCTTCCCCACCTGCACCTCCTGCCAGAAAGGTCGCACACCTGTCCGTACAAGAGGAAGAAGTTTATTATTGAAGAGTATGTAACACCTGGAGAATATGTACGAAATTGTGGTGATATTGCTTTTAAACGATATCCTTTTGTAAACAGAATGTACAGATGGGGGAGTAGGGGCAGAGAGAAAGAATGGGTGAGTGAGACAGATAGACTGCTAGATAGAGAGAGAGAGAGAGACAGACAGAGACAGAGAGAGAGAGAGAGAGACAGAGAGAGAGAGAGACAGACAGGCAGACAGACAGACAGACAGACAGACAGACAGATAGATAGATAGATAGATAGATAGATAGATAGATAGATAGATAGACAGCTAGACAGAAAGAAAGATAGTTTGAAAGAGAGAAATAGTGAGAGAGAAGGATGTACATGTTTGAGTATCTCCCACTCTCTCTCTCACTCTCTATTTATACACACACGCACACACAATACAAAACACATACAAACACACACACACACACACACACACACACACACACACACACACACACACACACACACACACA
>NC_068988.1:7587687-7588953 GCF_001194135.2 Octopus bimaculoides
CATACACACGTGCTCACACACAAGCACATACACATATATTATCTAAGTAAATAGATACAGTCATATAAAAGTTAGACAGATCATTTATAGAAAATGGAAAATACCAAAAAACGCAGATTGATTGTTAGATAGAGAGTTAGATAAACAACTTAGATATATTGAGAAAATGGATAGGCAGTCAGATGAATGAATAGATAGCAGGATAAAGTGATAGAGAGATAGATATTTAGATGCCCAAGCTTCAAAAACACATTGGTAGACAAACAGACAAACAAGCATGTAGAAGGTTGAAGAACTTGCTAATTCTAACTGGTCTGGCGTGATGGGAGGAATTCTTCTATCATAATGACTGATGATGAAGGAATCAGTGAAAAAGTATAAAGGTCAAAGAGATGATGTCATACAAGATAAAGAAACTGGCGGAAAGTTCAAAGGTTAAAAGAGATAAGGAGTCTTTCGTTATGATTACATACAGTATAATGTAGTAATTTGGTAACAGATTTGACAGCATAATTGAGAGACATTGAAAAAAACCATGTGTACCTCGCTTTGAAGATATAAAGGGTATTGTCTTCAGCCGAAGAGGAACATGGAGAGAGCATGACTGTTTGTGGTAAATAGTCAAAAAGTTATCTATTTAATAAGGTGTTGGGGGTAATCTTCGAGTACAGTCTCTCAAATCATTTTTACATGCTACTCCTTTCCTTTTACGAACACTTTTTCAACGAACCCCGACCCCGTAATGTGGTTGAATATCTTCTTTCAGGATAACGAAGAAAGTTACGTCACATGTTGAAGATCACTGATCTGGTATTTAGATTTTCGGAGTTTACTGAAATTCTTGCGTTATACAATCAAGGAGATAAAATATTGCTGAAGCAGCTGTAGTTCTGCTTTAGTTTGTTTCTATTGAATAATTTTCTTTGTCGATCATTAGTAGAGAAACTTTTATTTATTAGCATTGAAACGTGTTTAACTATGTTAGAATTTGACTTTTAAAATGAGAAAAGAACTCTTTTTGCTAGTTAGGCCGAGTGGGTAGAAGCACATTTGACTCTGTTTTTGACCTGCAATTGTATAAAATTTATTCTATAGGGCTTATTCCTTGTAAGCCTGGTAATTATTCTATCGGTCTTTTTTGGCGAACCGCTACGTTACGGAGACATAAACACACCAGCATCGGTCGTCAAGCGATGGTAGGGGGACAAACACAGACAAACACACACAAATATATACATACATACAAATATATATATATATATGTGT
>NC_068988.1:7589213-7590129 GCF_001194135.2 Octopus bimaculoides
TGTGTGTGTGTGTGTGTGTGTGTGTGTGTGTGTGTGTGTAATTATTTTTGTGTCTCTGTTTGTCCACCTCCACGGCTTGACAACCGGTGTTGGTGTGTTTAGGTCTCCGTAAGATAGTGGTACGGCAAGAAAGACCGACAGAATAGTACCAGGTTTAAAAAGAAAATAAGTAGCTCGACTAAGATTCTTCAAGGGTGTGACCCAGTATAGCCGCAGTCTAATGACTGAAACAAGTAAAAGATAAAAGATAAAATGACTGATTTAATGAGTTTTTTTTTTTGAGGGGAGCCGGTGAAGGGGTACATTAAGAATTAAGTGTCCGATTGGCAGTCATTAGAATGTCGGGTTGATTGCTTTGTGGTAATCGTTTCGCCTCTCTGCGCTCTGAGTTCAACAATTCCCAACGAGGATATATATATATATGTTTTCGAATCGATAAAATAAAATACATATCTTGCACTCTATCTATCAGTCACTTACCTATTCTTTCTTTTTCTTCCTTTCATCCACAGCCTTCTCTTTTTCTCTCCCTCTCCTCTCTCTCTTTCTCTCTTTCTTTCTTTCTCTCTGCCTCTCCCTCTTTTTCGCCTCCTGGAAGAAATTAAGTGTGGTCAGATCAAGAGAAAGATGGGCTCCACCAAGTCTAAAACCTACTCCAAGACTAGCTGTAAGTCAGAGACGGCACCCATCCGTTTCCATCTACGAATCGAGAGCCGTGAGTAAATCAAAGCATCTTGTACAAGACAGGTATTGTCAGTTAATTAGCAAATGAAAATATTATTAACTTAATTACTGTAACAGTCATTTATGGTATGTAAATGAAACCCGATATGTCTTCCCGGGACATTTTTCTAGTCAAAATGAAAACACCTTTTCTTTTGCAGGCGCACTTGTGTGTGTGTGTGTGTGTGTGTGT
>NC_068988.1:7590229-7591133 GCF_001194135.2 Octopus bimaculoides
TATATATATATATATATATATATACACATGCATATAAATATATTTATATATATATATTTATATTTATATACATACACACATACAGACACCTAAATGTTTATATATGTGTATACTTACGTATAAATTAGCACAAATTAGTGAGAAGATTTCGCCTAATCTAAAACAAACCGTTATTATGAAGAACTCAATTACTCTCAGCACACACTGGCTTTGTTTGTCTAGTAATGTTGTAAGTTTTTGCAGGGTTTTTTTTACTCCATTTTCCTTTCAGTTTTTATTCTATTTTTTTTCTTCTGTTTTTATTAATTATTTATTTATTTATTTTATTAAGAACTATCAATGTTTATATGTAGTTGGCTATAAAGACATACACTTCATCTGGCTGTGCACAAACATATATACATTCATAAATGTATGTCTACACTCACACACACGCGCGCAGAAATACACGCACACACATACTTACAGACACACACACGCATATATATGTGCTTCTGTGTGTGTGTGTGAAAGAATAGTAAATGACGGAAATGAATATCACACGCCTAATAAGTGTATTACATATTTCGTCCGACTTTACGTTCTGAGTTCAAATTCCGCCGAGGTTGACTTTGCTTTTCATCCTTTCAGGGTCGATGAAACAAAATTCCAGTTGAAGAATAATGTTAATATAATCGACTTTAATCCCCTCCCCACAAATTTCAGGCCTTGTGTCTATTCAAGAAAGGATCACTATTATTATTATCATCGTCCTCATCATCATAGTCGTCGTCATCGTCGTCGTCGTCATCATCATCATCATCATCATCATCATCATTATCAAAATCATCATCATCATCATCGTTATTATTATTATTATTATTATTATTATTATTATTATTATTATTATTATTATTATTATTAT
>NC_068988.1:7591403-7593716 GCF_001194135.2 Octopus bimaculoides
GTACAAGGATCGATGTAATCGACTAGACGCCTTCCGACAAATTCCAATCTTTGTGTCTTCAGCGGAAATGATTATTATTATTGTTATTATTATTATTGCCTTTTCACAGCTTCTAACACTGGAGATGTACTACAGTGTCAGCTGTTCACTACCAGTGAACTAAGGTAACACCTCTCATTTTTCGAGCACCTTCGAGCGGTTCCTAGAAGTGCTGTTTTCTGCAAGTGCTCCGCCCTTATTGCAGCCCCTATTTGTTCCGTGATTTTTGCTCTCTTTTCCTAGGGATCTGACAATTATTGGTACTACTACCACCTTTTTCATCGACTACAACTCCTTAACCTCCCAAGCTAACCTGTCATATCTCTCGACTTTTCTTTCTTCTTTATCGCATACCTTGTTGTCAGCTGGGTATGCTATATCTATGATCCAGCATCGTTTGCTGTCTTTCTCAATTAAGACTATGTCCGGCTTCCAGAATCGCTAGCGCGCTGGATGAAATGCTTGGCAGAATTTCGCCCGTCGCTCTGTCCTGAGTTCAAATTCTGCCGAAGTCGACTTTGCCTTTCACCTTTTCGAGGTCGATAAATTAAGTACCAGTGAAACACTGGGGTCGATGCAATCGACTCATCCTCTCCCACCGAAGTTGCTGCCCTATTATTATTATTATTATTGTTGTTCAGTAGTTTTATTTTTATAACGTGCTCTCACTTCACTACCGAGCGCAGCTCTGTGCGCCTTGGGTATGTGCTGTGGTTTGCTGTGGTGCTCTTATGTTTACTGTATTGAAAGTGTTTTGCGTAGAATGTGTGCAGTACCCAGTAGTGCAATTTTCTGTATGTTATATATATTTGTAAGTCCTGGTGTTTTTGTTATGTATTTGTCTGAATATTTTTTTATTATACCTAAGGCACCTACTATGATAGGAATTGTTTCTGTTTTTAGACTCCACATTCGAGTTATCTCTATTTCCAGGTCTTTGTATTTTGAAAGTTTTTCCATTTCTTTTCGAGAAACGTTGTCATCCGCTGGTATTGATGCATCAATTAGAAAGCATTTTTTTTTTCTTCATGATCTTTGACAACTATATCTGGTCTATTTGCCTTAATGTCTCTATCTACTATATCAGGTCTATTTGCCTTAATTTCTCTATCTACTATATCTATTATTATTATTATTATTATTATTATTATTATTATTATTATTATTGTTATTATTATTGTTATTATTATTATTATTATTGTTATTATTATTATTATTAATGATAATAACAATAACAACAACAACAACAACAACAACAACAATAATAATAATAATAACAATAATAATAATAATAATAATAATAATAATAATAATAATAACAATAACAATAATAATAATAATAATAATAATAATAATAATAATAATAATAATAATAATGGCGATGATAATTATATACTAAAATAGAAAGCAAAAGAATAACGCATCAAATACACACACACACACACACATGTACGCACACACACACATGTATGCACACACACAAACACAAAAACATGAACAAACAAATACTAAAAAAAATCTAGAAAGATATACCGGGAGTAAATTAAGCGTGAAATCCTAACTCCAATAGTTGTATCGTTAGAGAAAATGGCGTCGTCTTCCTCCATTTTACATTTCCATTTAACACCGTTCAACACGTCAACATTTTCAAATCATGCGTGGCTTTGAGGTTTGCCTAAGGCTTTTGTTGTTGTACTTTAGTAGCTTTTCTTTTTGCTGTTATTGTTGTTGTTTCGCTTTCGTTAATGATAATTACTCTTTTTGTTGTTATTGTTGTTTAGTTTGCTACCAATTAAAACATTTTGTTTGTATTTTTCACGATAGTGATTATGATAATAATAATGATGACGATGGTGATAAGGATGGTATTTTTGATATTATTGATGTTTAGCTTAGATGGTTCCGGCTTTTTTTTTTGTTTGCTTTGCATATTCTTATTATATAGAATATACAAACTCACACACACTCATATGGAAACACATACAATCTCTCTAACATACACATATATGCACATACGTCTATCTGGTATTGTTTTGTTTGCTCGAGCTCTAACTCTCCGCAAATCTGGCGGGTGCCGCCGATAAATGAAGTTCCTAATCTTATCGTTAAAGGCACGAAACTGAGTGTTAGTATTTTCGGTCGATAACTGATGAAGCATTGGGGTCTTTGTGTCTGTCCTATGTGCACGTTTTGTAGTATTTAATGCATTTTTCATATATGAAATAACTGAACGCCACGCATCTTGACTTTTGTAAACAGTAAGTTTGTATATAT
>NC_068988.1:7596417-7596860 GCF_001194135.2 Octopus bimaculoides
ACTGCCCACACGTGACCTATGACTACTTTTCTATCGTCTACCTTTTCGCCTAGCGCGCTGGTCAACTTTTTCTCCTCTCTTACTAATTCTGATTTTATATCCATTTGAGGATTTCTTCTAGGCGTTAACCTTCAGCCACATGTTTATTTGTCTTTGTTGTTTCAAATTACATTTGTTTACTTTCGTACGTCCCCCCTGTATTGTTTGGTGCTCGAGCCCTGATTTTGCACAAATCTTGCGGGTGCCGCCAATATACGAAGTTCCCAGTCTTAGAGTTGAAGGCAGAAAATGGATATTAGTATTTTTGGTCGATAACTGATGAACCATTAGGGTCCATGTGTCTGTCCTACATGTACGTTTTGTACTATTTAATGCATTTATTATACACACACACACACACACACACACAAACACACGCACACACACACACACACACATACACA
>NC_068988.1:7596870-7597934 GCF_001194135.2 Octopus bimaculoides
ACACACACACACACACACACACACATATATGTATAATACACGATACTAAATGCACGAATGCAAGCATGCACACATATAAACATACACTTATGCACACATTACATATACACGCACTTATACATACATAAACGCACGCACACTTATACACATATCTATACGCACACATACATACACACACGCATACTTATACACACATGCTTATACACACATGCATATACGCACACATACTTACGCACGCATACATATACACACGCACACTATGCATGTATAAGCATGCGTGCGTATATGTATGTGTGTATAAGTGTGATTGCGTATATCTATACGTGTATAGGTGTGCGTGACGCACGCATACTTATACACACATACATATACGCCCTCATACTTATACGCACAAACTATTTCTGTGCAAATGAAGACAGTTAATTGCTGTTTAATTGGGGTTTTTATTTCTTATTTTGTTTTCGACAAGAAACAACGAATATATCAAATAAAGTATATTTAAAACGCTAAACGAGGTTTTGTGTGAAAGATGTTGATTATATCAGGATGAACAAGAGAAAAAAAAAACATTCGAACAATACTAAAAACATTTACAAAAGAAGCATCACCGCCGCCACGAACCCCAACAATAACAATAACAAGAATAATGTCGTTATTTTTTAAACATGTCCTCCCCCACGCTTTACCCTGAAAAAATAAGGGGGGAGGGGTAAAAATGGAGACATGAAAACAATGAAACTAGAAATAACTGTTTGTTTATCCATGCGGTTCGAAAAGAGGAAAAGGATTGTTTTCACATAGCTACGAATACAGCTTCGGCTTCCTTTGGTATTTGCTGCTGCTGCTGCTGTTGTTGTTGTTGTTGTTGTTTTCGATGTTGTTGTTTTCGTTGTTGTTGTTTGTCGCCTGGTGAATATATTTATGAATGTATGTATGTATGTGTGTATGTATGTATGCATGAATATTCTTTTATTATTTTATTTGTTTCAGTCATTTGACTGCGGGCCATCCCCAAATGGATATAAAATCAGAATTAGTAAGAGAGGAGAAAAAGTTGACCAGCG
>NC_068988.1:7598237-7602238 GCF_001194135.2 Octopus bimaculoides
GAATATTCTTTTATTATTTTATTTGTTTCAGTCATTTGACTGCGGGCCATCCCCAAATGGATATAAAATCAGAATTAGTAAGAGAGGAGAAAAAGTTGACCAGCGCGCTAGGCGAAAAGGTAGACGATAGAAAATTAGTCATAGGTCACGTGTGGGCAGTAGATGGAAGGGAAGGAGGATTAGAGAGAGGGAGAGAGAGCGGCAGAGAAAGAGAGTGAGGGAGGAGGAGAGAGAGAAAAGAGAGGAAGAAAGGGAGAAATCTACAATTAAGCGTGAGAAGATGAGAGAGAGGGAGAGAAGAAGTAGGAATTCTAGAAAGGAATATTAGGGCGAAAGAAAAAAAGAAAGAAAGAAAGGAGGAAAGAAAGAAAGAAAGAAAGAAAGAAGATAGAGTCGGAAAATATATATACAAACTTACTGTTTACAAAAGTCAAGATGCGTGGCGTTCAGTTATTTCATATATGAAAAATGCATTAAATACTACAAAACGTGCACATAGGACAGACACAAAGAGCTATAGTCGAACAAATCGACCCCAGGACTTATTCTTTGGCGAGCCAAGTACTTATTCTATCGGTGTCTATTTTGCCGAACCGCTAAGTTACGGGGACGTGAACACACCAGCATCGGTTGTCAAGCGATGGTGGGGAAGGGACAAACACAGACACACAAACACACACACACACACGCACACACATACATATATACGACGAGATCCTTTCAGTTTCCCTCCACCAAATCCACTCACGAGGCTCTGGTCGGCCCGTGGCTATAGTAGAAGACGTTTGCCGAAGGTGCCACGCAGTGGGACTGAACCCAGAAACATATGGTTTGTAAACAAGCTACTTACCACACATGCATTTAGCGTGCAAGTATATGCATATACATATATACATATACATGTATGAATATATACATACATAGACACGCATACACATGCACACAGATAGATACATGCATACATACATTCATACATACACACATACACATGCACATTAGTTAATATATCTCCATGTAGTTACATTTTTCTATACATGTCTGCGTTATACATTTGTATGTTTATCTACACATACACAAACATATACTATTCTATACAATTCCGAATTTATATATCCTTATTACGGGAATACATACATACGCGTTCACACAGACATATGTATACGTATGCCTGTATGTATGTATGTTTGTATGTATGTGTGTGTGTGTGTGCTTGTGTATCCGTGTGTTTGAGTGTGTGTATTTATAAACAGATCGAAAAACAGACAAATACGCAGACATGTTCACGTTTCGGCTCCATATAATTATACCTAATTAGCTATTTAAAGCTCCCGACATTAAAAATGTCAACACTAATTTTAACTACCTGAATAGACTGTTTGCTTTCATCATACAGGCGTCATTGCAATAAGGTATCACTCTTTTACTGAGCATTAATTTCGTTGGCTCTCGTCCTACTTAGAATTATGTTTGACCTTTGTTTGTTTTAGTGCTAGAGATCACTATTCTTTTTATTCTTTTATGCTGTAACGTAAAACAGAACAAGAATCATAACAGGCGATAAAAATTTCAACTTGTAAAATATATGTGCTGTACAGTCATGGGGTTAAAACTGTCGCTCCAGTAAGAAGTGGTTTTGGTTTCGACTCGAACTCATTCTGAAGCACCTTGAGCAAGTATTTTCTTCTCGAATTGATCACATCTGGTCCTTGGGTACATTTTTGGCTGTATATTATGGCCACGTGTTTTAAGTTGATGGCTTCAAAACCGAGATGTTGCGATTCGATTTCACTGCTTGCTTCAGCAGCTATTTTCTATCCGATTCTGCCACATCTAGACCCTAAAAACTGTTGATGCTCTCCACACTACTGTAAACATTGAGGACACCTGTGGGAACTGGTCGAATGGACGACTGCACCTGTACTTCAAAGGCTTAGCTTCGTTACACCTGAGGGTTACAGGGATACATCTCTGTGGATTTCTGTGAAATAATATGAGGTCTCCTTCGGTTCAGGTTCGCCACGCATCTGCACGTGTACACGCAGGCCTGGGCAAGATCTTTAAGTCTCTCCTGCAAAATTAAATAAGAAAATCGAGCCACATATATTCAGAGATTGCACAACTTGAGAGACATTATCTGCGTGTTTCGCCCCCTCTCATTTGACTTCTATCTCTGACACATCCCGCAAACCCGGTTTGGCCATATGGCTCGGTTCTCCATGTTGAATCAGACTGGAGTGGTACTTCGTGTTGGGTGACCACTTTCCACAGAGTCACAACAAATGAGAAAAGTACTTTGCAGAGATGGGGCCTGACCGGTGAGTTGGCAAGGAGGACCCGACCAAATACTGACAAATGGTGAGTACAACGACAAAGTGCAACTGCGCATGCCCCCATACTTGACCCTACCCACACATGCAGGAATTCCCTGTCTATGTCACTGATGTTAAACCAAAGGAGATTCTGCTGATTTGGGCCGATGCAGTTTTCAAGTAGAGTCCATTATTTACATTATTTACAGTTGACGGATATTTGTCCTCATCTTGTTTGTTGTTAACACAATGTTTCGGCTGATATAACCTCCAGCCTTCATCAGGTGTCTTGGGGAAATTTCGAACTTGGGTTCTCATTTCTAAGGTATTTTTCCATGTTGTTGTTGTTGTTGTTGTTCTTCTTCTTCTTCTTCTTCTTCTTCTTCTTCTTCTTCTTCTTCTTCTTCCTCTTCTTCTTCTTCTTCTTCTTCTTCTTCTTCTTCTTCTTCTTCTTCTTCTTCGCCATAGTAGAGTTGTCGCAGATGTGTTGCTGTCTTTTATTCTAAGAGCCGGAATAAATACCGGTGATGCATTTTATCCGCCATTCTAACAGTTCTACCAATCCACAGTCTTGGACCAGGATTTTCCATCAACCCAGAAAGGATAAAAGACAAAGTTGACTTTTGCAGGATATGAACTTAGAGCGCAGAAAATTGGAACGAACTCGGAAAAGCATTGTCCAGTGTTTTAACAATTCTGAAAATTCACCACTAGTTGTTAGTGGAATTAGATCGACAGAAACTGTAAGATGGGCAACTGCACCAGACATTTCAAGGGTCAGCTTTGTTAGACCTGGGGATTAGATTAAG
Organism: Octopus bimaculoides; assembly: GCF_001194135.2. NCBI lineage: Eukaryota > Metazoa > Mollusca > Cephalopoda > Octopoda > Octopodidae > Octopus > Octopus bimaculoides. The sequence goes on from NC_068988.1 coordinate 7,601,356, forward strand.
AGGAAACATGTCTGTAGGTTTCTGTGGAATAAAACAGGGTATCGACATTCATCGCTCTCGATCACCTACAGAGCGAGTTGCTTCGGTTGGATTGAGGTATTCAGTATCTTTTAACACTCGGTATCTTAAAGCGACTTTCCCCCCGAACGCAATCACGCAGCTAATAAGTGCATAAGCAAAACACATCGGTGATGATCATATATATAGGGCCTCCGTCAGTTAAAGTTTATTACGGGTTTGTTTACCATATATTTTATACCTTTGATCACAGATAAGCCTCATCAGGAATAGACCTTTGTCTATAGAACAGCGCCATAACCAGTTACAACTATTACTACTACGACAACGTCGACAGCAGTGACAATAATAACAATAATAACAGCCGAACTCTGCATTAAAAGCTAAATAAACAGACGCAAGTTTTACAGTGAGTGGAATTATATGCTTACGAAATTCTGTGTAACCAAACCATTGCGTTTTATCGCTGTCTAGTAAGTTGACGCGGTTTTGTTACATAACTTCTGTGTGGTCGATCTAAGGACTGAACGTTTTTGGTAGCCGTGGGGTTTTAGGGTCTGCTAGAGATAGATGACAACCGTACCTCAAGTCAGACGTTATCATCTTTAATAAAAGAAATAAAAATGGATTAGGCGTAGGAGTGGCTGTGTGGTAGGTAGCTTGCTTACCAAGCACGGGTTCAGTCCCACTGCGTGGCACCCTGGGCAAGTGTCTTCTACTATAGCCTCGGGCCGACCTTGTGAGTGGATTTAGTAGACGGAAACTGAAAGAAGCCCGTCGTATATATACATACATACACACACACACACACACACATATATATATATATATATATATATATGTGTGTGTGTGTGTGTGTGTGTGT
>NC_068988.1:7602386-7606354 GCF_001194135.2 Octopus bimaculoides
AAAGAGTACAAAAAAAAAAAGAATACGTTGATAATGTGGCCCAAGATAGAGAATGTCTGAATGAAACATGAAATGGACTCGGCTGGATGCATTGATCATCTGTCTGCTCGATCAACTTTGACCTGGTGCTAAACAAAAACAACAACAGCAATAAAAACAACAACAACAGCAATAAAAACAACAACAACTTCGTCAACAGCAACAAAAACGATTTTTCTACGGCTAGATGCGATGATCATCTGTCTGCTCCATCATTTCAGGCCTGGTACTAAACAAAAACAACAACAACAATAACAACAACAACAACAACAACAAAAGTAACAAGAAGGACAAAAACAGCCACAACAACAACATCAACAATAGCAATACCAGCAACAAAAATATCTTTTTCTACGGCTGGATGCAATGACGGATCTGTCTGCTCAATCAAGTCTGGCCTGGTGCTAAACAAAGCAGCGACAGTGAAAACATCAACAACAAGTGCAATAATCACAAGAACATCAACTTCAACAACAACAACAACAGCACCAACAAAATCAACAGCAAAGTTCTCCTGGGTGGTTCCGCCGAGTATATAATAATAGTCTTAAAGAGAAAATCACGAAGCCTGTTATATACCTTAATTAGTCTATGACAGAGCTGTGTTCTATATTAATCGAGAACAATCATAACATTGACATAAATATTCTTTACAAATGTGTCGTTATTCCTTGCTAGTCAACAACGAAGATTTTGATAAATGTCTGTCATGCGAATAGGATATGCAACATTAAATATTCTTAAATGCAACGGGATACGAATGCCAAATGTAAAAATCATTATTATTACACGGATCAGATTTTACTAATTCTCACTTAGTTTGAAGGGTTATGCTTAGTTGGTGTGATGTCTGATTTTGTATGATTCGCCAGGCACTTGGAAGGTGTCGTGTAGATATGTAGATATATGTATATGTATGTATATGCATGTATGTATATAAGTATGCGTCTACGTATGTTCATACGTATGTTTGTACTACTTATGTATGTATGGATGTATGTATGTATGTATGAATGCATATATAAATGAGTATATGTGTATCTTTGTACGTTCGAATGTATGTGTATATGTATGGGCGTATTCACGTCAGAATGTATATATGTATATATGTGTGCATGTATGTATGTATGTGTATGTGTACATGTGTTTGGATGTACGTTTGTATGTAGGTGCATGTATACATGTACACGTGTGTATGCATGTTAGTGTGAATGTATGCATGTGTGTGTATATGTGTACGTACATAAATGCGTATATATATATATATATATATAAGTGTATATAGGCATGTATTTATAGGTGTATATATATATGTATGAATATATGTGTACGTGCATATATGTATGCATGAAAATATGGAAGTAAAGACTTAAGTATACATACATACACATACACGTATATACGCCTATGTTTTTATATGTATGTATATGCGTATGTATATATATACATATATATATGCGTTTGTATGTATATGCGTATATATGCATATATGTGAGTAGGAATGTATGTATATTTGAGAGAAAAGATAGACAGGGTGGGACAAGATGGCGACCTGTAGTTAGTTAAGTTGTCATATCCTGCTTTGATGCACCAACCATTTTCTTTCAAAGTCATGTCGTTTTATATTTTCATTTCCTTTTTTACATTAATAACGACTTCTTATTAGACGAGGTGAGGAGGTGGCGGAAACGGGGAGGCGCCGGCCTTAAATGCTTTATAGTATTTAGTCTACGAAATATTGAAAAAAATCTCACATCGGAGTCGACTTCTCCTTTCATCTTTCCACATTACGATGGAAGTACAAATAAACATGATGATGATGATGATGATGATGATGATGATGACGATTGATGACAACGACGACGACGACGACGACGACGACGATGATGATGATGATGATAATAATAATAATAATAATAAATACCCTGATGCGGTACCAGGCAGTGGCTCTTTTGGCTTTTGATCTTAACAGATTGGAAGTGTTAACATGTACTTGTTATATCTTGGTATAAATGATAGGCTACAGCAAATATTCTGCTCAATACCACAGATTTGCTCGTCACTTGCCTGAATTTAATCAGTTGAGCGTGTCTCTTAGTGGCTGACGATATGTGCATCTCTGATCACGAGCAGGAGTAGTGGAGGTTCAACAGTAAACACCATGAAATACGAAAACAAATTAGTTAAATACGCAAACAACGAGAGAAAAAATGGACAACAAAACAAGTAATACAAAAAGTACAAAGAACGACCCTTCATCAGTTGTCGGCTGTCTGTCTACTCCTCATTTCAAGCAATCAACGACAATATGAGTCTTTGAAGACAGTTGCTCCCATAAATACCAAAATAAAATTCAGGATTTATGGAGGGTCAAAGTTGGGAACAAAAACAGAACAGTGGAGACATGCAAGGAAACCGAACGAAAACAAACAAGGAGGGTCGTTAGATCAGAACGAGGGGGAAATAGTGAACGCCGAGAGAAATATTTTCTTTGAAAAGAGAAAGATAGAAGAGAGAGATAGGAGACGTCCAGTCCTTAGAACGTCCGTGCAGGATAAGAAAGATGTTCACGTGAGGTAAAGAAAGATAGACGATGGTCACGTGTGAGCAACGAGAGAGAAAAAGAGAATGAGTAGGAGAAACAGATAGAAGATGGTGAGAAGGAGAAAAAAGGGAATTAGAGAAGGATAGGGAGAAAACAGTATAGAGTAGAGCCGCATCAAAAGGGTTAAGATAAACTTACTTGGAAATGGATGCGTGAGAGATCCAATCCTCCTTTCGGTCGGGGAGGGGGGAATGATGGCCTGCTCGCCTAACCAGTGAGGTGGCGTCATTTGAAGGCTAAAACAATGCAAAAGCGCATTGTGACCAGCGATGTGTAAGAACATCTGATAGCCTGGTCGGTTGCGTGATCACGTGACGTATGGAAAGACGATACTCCAGCATGACATTCCGTTTTGGATGAAACCAGTAAAAGATAAAAGATACATAGATATCGGTATATGCGTAAAAGTACATATACATACATATATATGTATTTGTTTGTACGTATGTATGTACGTTTGTATGTATGTATGTATGTATGTATGTATGTATGTATGTATGTATGTATGAAGCTGTGGAAAATGAGGGAGTGTTGCTTTTTATGTGTGTAGGATTTGTGGGAGGAAATGCTTGAGTCATGCAGGCCTGGTCAGCCACCAGAAAACTCACAGGAAGCAACTCCTTGTAAATTGTGATACGGCTATTGTTCTCAACAGAACATGTGCAACCTGCAGAAAGGTGTGCCTTTCATTTGGAGGATTGCAAAAGCATGTCAAAGGACTTCATACGGTGGCACCTGGTCCCTCTGCCAGCCAGCACAGCTGTGCATTATACAATAGAATCTTTGGCTGGGTTCAAGAGTCATACAAGGGACTCTCACTGCATTATCGATGACTCATTTCAATGATCCATTTCTAGCAATGGCTCTGCTCGTATGCAAGAAAGCAGCCACTATGTATCTGTGTGTGTGTGTGTGTGTGTGTGTGTGTGTCTGTGTGTGTGTGTGTGTGTGAGGCACAATGGCCAAGTGGTTAGAGCAGCAGACTCGCAGTCATGGGATCGCGGTTTCGATTCCCAGACAGGGCGTTGTGTTTATTGAGTGAAAACACCTAAAGCTCCACAAGGCTCTGACAGTGGAGGGGCGAACCCTGCTCTACTCTTTTACAACAACTTTCTCCCACTCTTTGTTCCTGTTTCTGTTCTACCTGTATTTCAAAGGGTCAGCCTTGTCACAGTGTGTCACGCTGAATATCCCCGAGAACTACGTTAAGGGTACACGTGTCTGTGGAGTGCTCAGCCACTTGCACGTTAATTTCACGAGCTGGCTGTTCCGTTGATCGGATCAAATGGAAACCGCGTCGTCGTAACCGGCGGATGCCACGATA
>NC_068988.1:7607459-7610270 GCF_001194135.2 Octopus bimaculoides
ACACACACACACACACATATACATATATACGACGGGCTTTTTTCAGTTTCCGTCTACCAAATCCACTCACAAGGCTTTGGTCGGCCGGAGGCTGTAGTAGAAGACACTTGCCCAAGGTGCCACGCAGTGGGACTGAACCCAGAACCATGTGGTTGGTAAGGAAGCTACTTACCAAACAGCCACTCCTGCGTCTATAATATTGATTTTTAAGAGGAAATACGAAGTGGAATACTTTTGGGGCTAAAAGTGTAATCGATAACATTGCCACCAGTAATAACCTGACCATGCAATTAGTTCAGCAAACCAACGTGCCAACTAGCGAACAAACCAACAAACTAATCAGCTATGGAGCCAACTAGCCAACTAGCCAATCAGGCAATTAACTGACAGGCCAACCAGACAAGAAAGCAATAAGCTAAAAAGTGAACTGGACAACAATGGAAACAGTCAGTCAGCAAACAAAGAAGTTAACCAGCCAAAAAGCCCAAAGGCTAACCAGCCAGCAAGTCAACAAAGCAATCAGCTAACAAACAACTAGCTAACAAACTGACAAGCCAACTAACTGACAAGCCAACCTGCTAAAAGGCTGACCATCCTACAAGCTAAATAGCCACCAAACAAGTGAACTAGCCAACAAGCCAATAAGCCAACCAGCCAACAAACCAACTAGCTAACAAGCCAAAAGACCAACAATATAACGAGCCAACTAGTTAACAATCCTACCGGCCAGTTAGCCAATCATCAAACCAGCCAAGGAATCAACTAGCCAACAACCCATCAAAACAACTAGTTAACAAGTCAACCAGCCAATCAACCAACAGACAGACATGTTTACTAGCCATCTAGTCAAGAAGCCAACCAGCCCCAAAAAATAAAATAAAATAAAATAAAATAATCAGCCAACAAGCTAAGTAACCAAGAAATCAAATAGCTAACTAGCTAACAAGCCTACCAGCCTAGTAGCCAATCATTTACCCGGACAATGAATCAAAAGTCCAATAAGCCAGCAAAGCAACTATCGAACAAACCAAGAAACCAATTAGATAACAAGCTAGCTAGCCAATCAACCAACAGACTGACAAGTCAACTAGCCAACAAAATAACAAGCCAACAAACTAAAAAGCCAACTAGCTAACAAGTCTACTAAACAATTAGCCAACCAACTAACCGTTCATTGAATCAACCGGCCAACAAACCAGCCACCCAGCCAACCAGCCAACAAGCCACACCTTTTGTAAACGAGACATTCCAACTGATTAAGTCCACTTAATTAACGTAACACCTAGATAATTATTATTCTACGTTGATTAACCTTCTCACACACTCCTTGCCTTTCATTCACATTTTTCCATTTAGTCTTCTTTATTTCTTTACCGTGAGAAATAACTGTCCGTGTGTATTGAGGGAATAAAGAACAGAAATGGTCTTGTAGTGACATCTGGCAATTGCTTGACGGAGTGTGTGTGTGTAGGTATGCGTATGTATATCCGTGAGAGAGAGAGAGAGAGAGAGAGAGGAAGAAACACAGGGAGAGTTAAATTAAATGGTTCAAATAGAGTAAATAATGAGAGCTAGTGGTTAGTCGTTGGAGAAGTGCTAAAAGAAGGGCATAATGGTATATTGAGCTGTTCTCATCGTTGTTGTTGTTGTTGCTGCTGCTGCTGTTGTTGTTGTTGTTGTTGTTGTCTTTTAATCCTTGACAAGCAAAGAAGACCGGAGATTAAAGGCTTTCAAACGAAGACCGCTTTGTCGTAGCCTTAGGAAGGATTTGGTTGTTATTTCTAGTATTTTCGAGCGACCAAGGAGATGGTCCGATATTGACGCGTGCGTACGTACATGCGTGCGTGCGTACATGCGTGCGTTCGTGCGTGCATAAGTATGTGTCTGCGGATGTGTGATTGAGCTTGCATGTGTGGGTGTGTGTGTGTGTATGATTATGTATTTTTATGTTGACATCTGTGTGTGTATAAAAGAGAAAGAGAGAGGAAAGAGAGAGAGAGAGAGAGAGAGAGAGAGAACGGTAAGTAGAAAGAAAGAAAATGAGTTTAAATGCTCTGAGTAAATTTGTTTTTAAATTAATAGCAGCGCCAGAATAAATATTATCATAGTTTCAAATCTTGGCACAAGGCCAGCAATTTTGGGTGATGTGGGTTGAGTCGATTAGATCGACCCCAGTATTCAACTAATATTTATTTTATCGACTCCTGAAAGGATCAAAGGAAAAGTCGACCTCGGCAGAATTTGAACCCAGAACGTTAAGTCGGACGAAATGCCGCTAAGCATTTTGACCGGCGCTGTAACGATTCTGCCAGCTCACCACCGTCTCCAGTGTAAATATTCTTTTCTACTCTAGGCACAAGGCCCGTTATTTGTGGGGAGGGGGGACAGTCAATTAGATGGACACCAGTACGCAACTGGTACTTAATTTGTCGACCCCGAAAGGATGAAAGGCAAAGTCGACCTCAGAACGTAACGGCAGACGAAATACCGCTAAGCATTTCGCCTGGCGTGCCAACGTTTCTTATTTCTTTATTGCCCACAAGGGGCTAAACATAGAGGGGACAAACAAGGACAGACAAAGGGTTTAAGTCGATTACAACGACCCCAGTGCGTAACTGGTACTTAATTTATCGACCCGAAAAAGATGAAAGGCAAAGTCGACCACGGCAGAATTTGAACTCAACGTAACGGCAGACGAAATACCGCTAAGCATTTCGCCCGGCGTGCTAACGTTTCTGGCAGCTCGCCGCCTTCTCTAGTGAAAATAATGGTTGAACTTGGAATGTATTACGGACTATGCACATACCAACT
>NC_068988.1:7611180-7614086 GCF_001194135.2 Octopus bimaculoides
TATATATATATATATATGGGGGGCGGGAGTCAAGGTAGAAAATTATTTTCGCATTTTCTACCTTGACTTATTTTCCTTACACACACTCGCATACACACACATATATATATATACATATATAGGAATATCTGTTAGTAACCATATCTATCAATATATGTATATGTATACATGCATACCTTTGTGTGTGTATGTGTATGTGTGTGTATGTATATGTACACAATGATGTCTATGTATGATATAATGTCTATATATATGTACATAATGACACCTATATATGTGTGTATATGTAGATAATGATATATATATATATATATATATATATAATTAAATATATATACACACACACATATATATATATACGCACAAACACACACGTAACTCACATACTAACACGCATATACATAATCCATATATATATATATATATATATATATATATATATATATGCGTACATATGTATATATACATACATGCATAGATAGATTCATAGTAACCTAAGCCATAGACATTGAGGTGTGTCTCAACAGACATCCAACAATTTGCATTCAAACATGAAATGCTTTATTATGTCTGTCAACACGTCCTTGCAATTTACGAAACCCACTCTCTTTCCTTTTAAACACAATTCTTTTCCTAACCACAATCTTGTTGATGTCTAATATGTTATCTACGCTCATGTAATCATACAAAATGTCCTTAGTGACCCTAATGAATGCGGGGTTGGGGCGAACGCATGCCTGCGTGTGATGGGGGCGGCGCGAGTTTATAATTGATAATATGGCGGACGAATTTTTAGCATATATTTGCAATTGTAATAACATGCCATTGTGTCTATCCCATCGGTGGAAATTTGTGTATGTATGTGTGTATGTATTTCTGTGTGGCTGGGGTGCAGCGTTTGCGTGTGTACACGCTCGCATTTTTTGTTCCAGATATAACTTCTCAAAATTATTTCACATTGAGGAAAAAATTTCTATTCTTTTTTGCGTATGTACATATATATGTACGTATCTAGGTATATATGTATACACACCCACCCACGCACAGATAGATAGATAGATAGATAGATAGATAGATAGATAGATAGATAGATAGATAGATATGTTTCTTTATTTTCCACATAGGGTTGAACACAGCGGGGGGGGGACAAAATATAAAGTTGAGCTTTTCTTTTTGAGAAGAGAAGGAAAAAAGAGGAAAGGGGGGATCGTTAAAAAAAAAAGCCGATTAATAGGGATCGTGTATCCCAGATATGTCATGATGCAAAATGGAGAAACAGATTAGGTTTATCCGTGGAAAGAAAAGCCGACGGAAAGACTCGGTAACATCGGGCAATAATGTCATGCAAAAGTTTACTCTCTTTTTTCCTTTCTGTCTTTTTTCTTGGTTCATAGGATTATGCTCAAGGTGGCTCCCTCATTCTCACGTGCCATCCTTGCTACATTCACCCATCGTCTTTTGAAACATTCACTAGACAAAACTTCCCTCTCTACTCTCACCTTCCTCTTCAAGTGATACTTGAAGAAGTTGATGAGAGATTGACCAGAGAGGAAAGTGTTTGTCTCTAGACCCTTCCGATGCGTCCACCATACACATTCTTTCACCAGAGTCACGAGTTCGATCGAAATGGCTCTTCCTTCCCGTTTCAAGGAAAGAGGCGCGGCAATATTCACGATAGACTCGGTTGATAAACTGTCTCGTCCCACACGCGATAGCAGTCGTTCGACATAGGCCCACAGGTCGGAAAGGGTTGGACAGTGTACGAGTGCGGGCAGAACGGTTTCGTCGCTCTGACTGCATCTCGGGCAGGTCGGCTCCGTGTTTCTCGAGTCATGCCTGTATAGCTTATCTCGAACGGGTAACGCTTCTCGATAGCACTGCCAGGCCAGGGATATCTGGAAGTTGCCCATAGGTCCCGGCCCGAAAGTCGTCTTGAACAGGCGGGTCAGGTATTCCTTGTCGACGTCCAAGTTCGCCCCAAGATCGTCATCGTACCTCCCCCACCACTAATCCCCTAAAGAATGCTTTGGTTGTGTTGAAGTCGCTCAAGGTCGATCCGGGACGTCATAGTTGCTAGAGAGCCAGATATTATGCTCATTCGTGGTATACGAATAAAGCAGCTACTTTCTCTCCCCAGGATCAGTTATACACTGCCCCAAACGGATCGGTACATATCCTGTTGCTCCAATATTAATAGGTATGAAGTTGAAAGTGTCATGGGTACTGGTTTTGCAATATCCTTATCAGTGGGCCTTAGATGGCCTCTTTCCCTTGTATTTTTTAAACCACATTCGTGTCCAGGGATTAACTGATGTCCACAATAGAACGTATCCTTTCTTATATATACGTTTGTGGTCCCACATTAAAGTATTTTCTCAGTTGTGTTTAAAGCAGGTGGCTGTTTTCATTTCTAAGTTCCGCCAGTAGTAATCTTTTGATACATCGGTCTCAATGTGGGCATCTTTCTTTGTAGGTATTTTTCTTTTTTGCTATTTTGTTGCAAACTGTTCTGACCCCTACATCGGGCCTCATGAGAAGATAATAATTGAAAGACATTTCCTCGCAGTTGGTAATAATATGGTTGATGTCTACAGTATGGACAGCCTACATTTGTTGTTTTCCTGTATGTATGTGTGTGCATGTGTATGTGTGAGTGTGTGTGAGTGTGCTTTAGTGTGTGTGTAAGTGTGTGTGTGTGTTGATATACATTGATAGATGGATGGTTGCCGGGATTGAGAGAGAGTTGGATGGAGGGAAGTATGCACGATCGAAGTATATACACATTGAATGTAGATACATAGAATGGTAGACAAATGCCTCGACAGATGTGTTTATGCCATTGTATTTATGTATGTGTGTATATATAAATATGTATACATATATGTATATAAATGTGTATATATATA
>NC_068988.1:7614468-7616098 GCF_001194135.2 Octopus bimaculoides
TCGTTATTAACAAACATGTTGCTATTTAAGACTAATTACACACTACCCTTAATCCAACCCAGCTGCCCTAACAGTGCACGTAGTTTAGGAGGGCCTTGAACATTTAAAACGCATTAGAAAACAAAGAACGTCCTTGGTAGACTAACAACAAAAGATAATCAGACGTGTATACAGAGTGCTACACCCATCAGACTTCTTTGTACGTTACAGTCTGGAAGCCCAACAGCACTTCCTGCCTTTTGCACACACTTCGAGATTGCTGAGAGATTGATACGGTTAGCGTTTAGTTTGCAGATCTTTGTTTTAATTAACGTACGATTCGTTGTTTTAATTAACGTACGATTCGTTGTTTTAATTAACGTACGATTCGGGTTGTCGTTTCAGAGGTTTGCGCTCTCGTGCCTAAAGTTTGAGCGATGTGGTCAGTGCAGGACTTGATATGCAATGCAAAGTAGAATGACACGATGAGAAGAATCGATCGCATCATGGGTTTAAGTGTTTATGCTGCTATGCTGCCATCCAACAACCTTGCTTGGAAGAGCTAATCTCAAAGTGACAGCAATAGAAAAGATACAAAGTGGCGTTACCTTCTTGAGCAAGAGGTTTTATTTTAAGTTGCTATAATCTACTGAGTTGAAAACACATACCAGGCAAGGGCTTGTGGCCCCACCTCTTTCTCCCTCACTCTCACTCTCTCTCTCGTTCTCCCATTTTCTCTCTCTCTTTCTCTTTGTCTTTCGTCCCTTTCATTCTCTCTCTCTCTCTCTGTCTTTCTTCCCCCATTTCGTTCCTTTTCCCCTCTTTCTCTCACTAGCTCTGATTTATTTTCTCTCTTCCCCTTCTCTCTCTCTCCCATTCTCGCTATCTCTTTTTCTCTCTGTCTTTCTTTTCCTTTCTCTCTCTCTCTCTCTGTCTTTCTCCTGCTCTCTCTCTCTCTCTCTCTATGTATGTATCGCTATGTATGTATGCCTGTATGTATGTATGCATGTATGTATGTATGTATGTATGTATGCATGCATGTATGTATATATGTATGCATGCATGTATCTATGCATGTATGAATGTATGTATGCATGTATGTATGTATGAATGTATGTATGTATGTGTGTATGTATGCATGTATGTACGAATGTATATATGTATGTATGTATGTATGAATGTATGTATGTATGTATGTATGAATGTATGTATGTATGTATGTATGTATGTATGCATGCATGTATGTATGAGTGTATGTATGTATACGAGTAATTAGACAAACGAAAGAAAAGACACTAATCACATTTAGTAGGAGTTGTATGAATCATTATTCAAAACAGTTTGATTCGGTTCCATGCGACTAAAAATTTCTTAGACTCCTTAGAGAGACCTAGTTCATTCAGGCTCGGGGTACCGAATGAAGAGATACAGGAAGACCAAGATTGCTACCGGAAACTTTGTTGTATACATAAACCTCGCACATTTAGGTTCAAATGACCGGTCATCTGGGCCGAACGAGTTAGGTCTATGTAAGAAGTCTGCGAAACTTTAAGTCACTTAGAACCGAGTCAAACTATTTTAAATAGTATGAACTTGTGTGTTTGTGTGTGTGTGTGTGTGTGTGTGTGTGTGTGTGTGTGTGTGTGTGTGT
>NC_068988.1:7616680-7617550 GCF_001194135.2 Octopus bimaculoides
AATAATAATAATAATAATAATAATAATAATAATAATAATAATAATAATAATAATAATAGTGGAATATAAAATTCATTGAAGGCAAACGAAATACGAAGCAAAAAATGCCGATGGGATGTTACAGAAAAATTGAATCACATACACGACGACCTTCAAAAATGTAACAAGTGTCAGATTTTCGATGGTGTCATTGTGTGTGTGTGTGTGTGTGTGTGTGTGTGTGTGTGTTTCAGAAATGGGGGAGAAACTTTTCAAAAATCGTTACCAGCTGTTCTGGAATTAGTCATGAATAGAACGGTAAGGACATCCGAGAGTACAGTCGCGTGAGCGAGCGCACTACACGAACACACATTGGCTAGCAGAAGCATAACCACACATATCCAGATATATACAGGCTGAGATAAAGCCTAAATCATATTTCTCACAAAACGATGAAGAATATTTTACAAAACACAAATTAAAACAATTCTATATTTAAGAGATAAGGAACTATGTACGTTATTTACATTATTTACATTTGACGGATAATTGACGGATATTTGTTCTCATCTTGTTTGTTGTTAACAAAATATTTCGGCTGATATACCCTCCAGCCCTCGTCAGGTGTCTTGGGGAAATTTCGAACCTGGGTTCTCATTCCTAAGGTATTTTTCAATGTCATTATTATTATATGCCCCGGGCATATGGCGTAGTGGTTAAGAACGCGGGCTACTAACCCCAAGATTCCGAGTTCGATTCCAGGCAGTGACTTGAATAGTAGTAGTAGTAGTAGTAGTAGTAGTAGTAGTAGTAATAACGTCGAAAAATATCTTAGGATTCAGTATCCAGGTTCGAAATTTCCCCAAGACACCTGATGAAGGCTGGAGGGAC
>NC_068988.1:7618376-7619129 GCF_001194135.2 Octopus bimaculoides
TTATATATATATATATATATATATATATAAAACGTAGAGTGAGTTATAAATGGAATCTGTCGCCCTTTCAAACTCATCTTGTTATTCCAATATTTATTCGAATAGTTGTATGTAGAAGTTATATTTGTGTAAGGTATGCGTAATTGCTGGAAAATACTGCAAAATATTTTTTCACAGTGTAACTGCATACGAGAACAGTAGATTGGAAAGATTTTTGGTATTATATATTCACCATTTCACATTTCATAGATTATATATCGTCTATTGGGACTGATATTTTGTTTCACGCATAAAGTTTCACGCTATTGAGATCTTCAGGCGAGAAATATTACAACTTGGGTTTTGATGGTATATTTCTGTTCGTTAGAGTGAGGATAGATTTATGCATATGTTTCTCTATTGGTTTGCGTCTTGTATTTGCTGATTCACTGTTATCTTTCTGCCTCTTCATTTGTTCGATGAGAAATGGTGCATTCATTTTGTACTCCTCCCCATGAATCATAACCAATAAAGAAACCGATAAATCACCAAACCCAATGCAATGAACAAAAACAAGCATGACGCCTCAACAATGGCAGCGAATGTAAATGTACAATGCGTTGTGACATGGCTTGTCTCAGGATCGCATGGTGTGAAGCTCGGAGCGTAATATAAAGCTAACTAGGAGTATGTATTTGTGGGGGTTCGCAAGTGTGTATATACATATACATACATACATATATATATATATATATATATATATATATATATATA
>NC_068988.1:7625873-7628773 GCF_001194135.2 Octopus bimaculoides
ACAAAATATAAATATCAATATATATAAAAATCTGAATATAGATAAATATATGTGTGAATATATATGCGTATAAAAATTTATGCGTAATTAAGCATGAATATTGTAAAGTCTAAAATATAAAATATAAAGGAACCTAAAATTTAAAGAGTTAAATATCTTACGATCGTTTCGCGGATAACACATTTATTTGCTTAAGATAATTAAGCACTCAACATAAGTTCAGTTATATATTCTTTTAGAATATTACTTATAGAAGTTATATATATATATATATATATATACACATACAAATATTCTATAATTATAAACATAATCATAATTAGGGTCAGCTAATTGCTTCGCCACGCACCGAATTTAAAAATTGGAGTTAAAATACCTTTTCCGCTACCATAAATATCTCCCGGACAGTAACACACTGTCGGCAAAATGAAAAAATAACGAATCCACATGACTCAGATTAGCTACATACGCGTTTCGGAATTGAAGTAAAGTTATATTTACTTACTTCTTTACAGCATTTCGAAATACAAATTTGAGAGTATTAGGATTAAATATGTACGCGATCAAGCGTCATCGCATAACTGATATTTAACCAACACTTCCAAAAATATTATTGAAATATGTATACATATATATATATATATATATATATATGTGTGTGTGTGTGTGTGTGTGTGTGTGTGTGTGTGTGTGTGTGTGTGTGTGTGTGTGTGTGTGTGTATACATGTGTGTGTGTATTTATTTGATATAGAATATATAGTCTACAGTTCCATTATAGGTAGAATCGACAAAAAGGTACTCTATCAAGAGATATCTAATTCATACAATTGCAAAACGGTTACCTATAGTTTCATGCTTGTAAGATACATTAAAGTGGCAAATTTATATAAGAAACCGTGTATCCCCAAGCAATTTTTGAGGCTCACTTGATTACGTTGGATGTATCTAAAAACACATTCGCATGCAAGGACGCACACACACATACACACACAAACATGCAAACCCACGCTTACATATACAAAGATAGATTAAAGATATATATATCAATGGGAATTACAAGTTGAAGAAGGATTAACTACACATTGCTAATATGAAGTCGTGTTAAGATAATGTTTGGTTTTTTTCTTTTTTTTCCGTCAGAAACAAATCTACTTGTGTATATATGTGTGTGTATATGTATGTATATATGTATGTATGGGTGGATATATGGATGGATGGATGGATGGATGGATGGATGGATGGATGGATAGATGGATGGATGGATGGATGGATGTGTATATATGTACATATCTGTATGGGCGTGTGTATGTATGCGCGGGTATATATATATGTGCGTGTGTGTGTATGTGTGTGTTTGTATGTAATTTCGTTGGACTCACATATAATTATGATTTATGTATACTTTTATGTAAGTGTCCTTGTGTGTGTGTGTGTTTGTATGGTTGTTTGTGTGTGTGTGTGTGTGTGCGTGCGCGTGCGTGTGTTATTGTATGACTGCAGCTATAGACATACCGAAACCACAACGACAGTAAGCACAATAAACGACATCCGTTGAAATGGAAACCCTAGTAGGGCCGATAATTAACTTTCAGTAAGGCAGCGGCAGATTAGAAGTGACAGCCTTCCATACAACACCGTCTACTTCAAAGAAAATCACGTTTCCTTCAGACACAGTAACAACATCATCAGTAAGCCGCGACAAACAACATCGTTACAACAATACGTTGGACAACATAAGTACTTATTCGAACAACAACAAAACAACAAATACAAAATAAAGAAGAACAAATTTTGGCTCCTAATAATTGACGAAAATCTTAACAATATTTTCGAACAAATACTCAAGGCCTGGGAATTAACTAGGGCAGCGATCTTGACTTTTTCTTTGCACCTTGAACCGGTCACATGCAAGACAATTATTTCACCGGACGGAGAAAGCACAATAAAGTGCATAATATACTGTATGCTTTAATTATTATTTTCTTCTCTAGGCACAAGGCCCGATATTTTGGGGGAGTGGGGGGGACCCAGTCGATTAGATCGACCTCAGTACGCAACTGGTACTTAATTTATCGACCCCAAAAAGATGAAAGGCGAAGTCGACCTCGGCGGAATTTGAACTCAGAATGTAAAGACAGACGAAATACTGTTAAGCATTTCGCCCGGCGGGCTAAGGTTTCTGCTAGTTCGCTGCCTTATTATTACGCGAATAATGCATGCATATTACATATAGAGGTGCAGGCGTGTTGTGTGATGATGATGATGATGATGATGATGATGATGATGATGATGATGATGATGATGATGGTGGTGGTGGTGGTGGTGCTGATGGTGATGGCGATGTTGATGTTGGTGATGCGCAGATTTGACCTCGACTGGTCATCAGCATCTTCATCATCATCATCATCATCATCATCATCATCACGACGACGACGTCTATGCCGATAGTCCGATGATAAGCTCGCCTCTCCTGTTGCTGACGAGGATAATGAAGAACAAATAAATAAACAACACAACGAAAATAACAGAACAATTTAAAAGTACAATTCTAGTTTCTTCAACCTCTACATCCTGGTTGTGGTTGTTGTTGTTGCTGTGCCTGACCTTGTTGTCACTGTTTTTTCATCATTATCAACCATCATCGCTACAATCAGTCATAAAATCATCATTGTCGCCATCAGCATTACCAACATTGTCGATAATGCTGATATATATATATATATATATATCTGTAAAAATATGTGACACTTATTCGGTAGCCATGATAAGTGTCACATATTTTTACAGATGAATTCCTCTATTTACATAATATCGAGGTCTCTTTCTTTCTTTTGTTGTCCTTTCTATCAATATATATATATATATATATATATATATATACGTAAATACACACACACACA
>NC_068988.1:7630653-7631529 GCF_001194135.2 Octopus bimaculoides
GTACATACCTTCATCTACATGTACATACAGATACATAACTGGGTACATGACGTGGCAAAAGAACATGGACAAAATGATAAACAAGGTACAACAAACAAGCAAGCCACATAGAAACATCTCCTTCATCGGCTGCCACCATTAAAACACCGGCGTTTTGAAGAATTAAGGCAGTACGCATCGTTGAAATGGTTCTTCCCACGAACACAAATTAAATTATTTTCATGGAGGGTAGTGGCGGACGGAAAACGAGACAGGAAAACGAAACGGTGAATGAACAAACAAGCAAAAAGGCTGTACAGCCAGACGTGAAGTGTGTATGTATTGAACGCTGTAAAGCACGAACAGGAGGGGCAAAGAAGTACGTGTGTATATATATATATATCTAACGAATTAAAAAAGGGACGCTTATTAGCAATTAGAACCTATATTTCTTTGTCTCTCCTTCTCTCCCTCTCCTTTCTCTCTGTCTGTCTTCGCCCACCGCCCTCACCGTCTGTATGCCTATCATGACTCTCACTCCATCATGAAAAATAGTAGGAGTGTCATTGAATAGTGGGGGAGGGGGTCTAACTGTGACACATTGACACACAGAAATTAGTTTTCGTATTATATATAGATAGATATATAGATAGATGGATAAATATATATATATATATATATATATATGTATACGTCGGGCCCTCTTTCAATTTCCGTCTACCAAATCCATCACTCACAAGGCATTGGTCGGTCCGAGGCTATAGTAGAAGACACTTGCCTAAGGTGCCACTCAGTGGAACTGAACCCGGAACCATGTGGTTGGGAAGGAATCTTCTTACCACAAAGCCACGCCTTCGCCTATCTTTACACAGTCACTCCATCCCCTATATATATATA
>NC_068988.1:7639220-7639686 GCF_001194135.2 Octopus bimaculoides
TCTTGCGGTTATACAAAAGCTATACATAAAAAGCGTCTGAAGACTTCGCCATATCACGTAGAATTAAGTCGAACTGCAGGCATAAATTCGCGAGGAAACTAGTTTTGAAAGAGTTCTTTATTCATCCGTGCATTCTTTGGGGTTATATAAAAGACTGGTAAATTCATTATTGTCTTCAAGACTGTAGAACGACGGAACTTACCAATCATCAACAGTTTTATCCTGTGTTGGTTAAATGCTCATGCAAAGAATTGTTTTTATTATGTTTCAAATACATCTCACTCCTTCTCTCTCTCTCTCTCTCTCTCTCTCTTTCTCACTCCTTCTCTCTCTCTCTCTCTGTCTCTCACACACACACACACACATACACGCACACACACACATGTACACACATACACACGAGCACGCATGCACGCCCGCCCGCACACACACACACACACATACACACACACACGCACACACACAT
>NC_068988.1:7640349-7641375 GCF_001194135.2 Octopus bimaculoides
TATATATATACGACGGGCTTCTTTCAGTTTCCGTCTACCAAATCCACTCACAAGGCTTTGGTCGGCCAGAGGCTATAGTAGTAGACACTTGCCCAAGGTGCCGCACTGTGGGACTGAACCCGGAACCATATGGTTGAGAAGCAAGCTTCTTACCACGCAGCCACTTCTGTGCCTATATATATATATATAAGCGATGAATTTCATAGTTCGAATCCTACCAATTGCAGTTTTTGTGAAATTTGTGCTGAAGTTACTATAACTGTTGAAATTCTAGTCCTCAGAATCTTTTGTAAAAATCCATGGGGTCCACATAAGGTAGACAGATGTCAACACATGCGACCAAAATTTCAACGTTGTAATCGATAAAATCTTAGGACAGATGATAGCAGTATCGAACTAGCATCATTCATTCAGCATATAGCAACCAAAGAAGGAAGAGAGCTCCAGCATGACCATGAACGAACTAGTGTGAAAATAACGCTAGATTATATTTTATATATTTAGTATGTATATGGGGCTATGTGGTAAGAAGATTGCTTCCCACCCTCACGGTTCTGCGTTCAATCCCACTCCGTGGTACCTTGCGCAAGTGTTTTCTACTATAGCCTCGGGACGGCCGAAACCTTGTGAGTAGATTTGCTTAACGGAAACTAAAAGAATCCCGTCGCATATATGTGTGTGTGTGTCTGTGTCTTTGAGTTCGTCTTTGTGCTTGACGAACGGTGTTGGTGTGTTTACGTCCTCGTATATATTTCCGTTCTTGTTTTCGTATACATTCTCTGCTTTCTTCCAAGGAATCTAATGCTCTTAGATTAGTTTTTTCCTTGGGGCTGGCCAGATTGGAGCAATCTCGAGTATAACTAGCCGAAATTGCAAAGATAATCTGGAACTCGACTGAGGAAAGAAAACTCCGAATGACCCGTCCTTGTTTTCTTTGTATCGTCTATCTGGATGTTTTGTTGTCCCTTTCTTGTATCACCTAACTGTCTGGATATTTTGCATTCTTGTCCCATTTTGTATTATATA
>NC_068988.1:7641614-7643598 GCF_001194135.2 Octopus bimaculoides
CTGTCTCTGTCTCTCTCGAACCCACAAGAGTAAACAAGAGAGACTGGATAACTGGATTTATGATTTCACTAGGTTAATTTTATTCATAAAAATTTTAATTAGGAGTATTTCTTAAACCGTTAGCTTCACATTTCAACAGCTTAACTGAAATTTAGCCCACGTAACAGGAACTGAGCGGGATATCATGGAACAGAGAAACTGTAGGTGATACAGTTAAGTTGACATTCTGTTTGAATTCTGCATTCAAAGACATATAAGATACAGGTATTCTTTTCCTTGGGACAAATTCTTTGTTGACCAGTGTTATTCTTATCGTAGTTTACAAATCCAAACATGAAAGCGTTACTCAACTTCAACTTTGAAGTTTTGGAGACAGATGCCCCCTTCACACACACAGACACAGACACACACACATGAATGCATAAATGTACATATAAACTTATATATGAATACATACATCCACCTGCACTTATATATTAATGATGTACACAAATACATGACAGGTATACATAATACTGAAATAAGCATAAGGTAAACACAGGCAGACAAATATATTAATATAACAATTTTTTTAAAATAACCAAAACATACAATCAATGAAGAGACAAAAGAAACAGTAAGATGATACATGTTGATACTATTAGGTATTTCTGTTTATTAAGAAAGCTACAATGAACAGATCATGTCACAGGCGTTAAACTATAAATTCCACAGGGTACGACCTTAAAGTTGACACCACTCCGCTAAACACAGAAAATTTCCGTCTCGCTATTGACTAAAAATACGGAGTTTTTCCGATTTCAAAACATCTGTAACTTCTTACTCCAATTTTTTTTTTCCACAACATCATACCTTCATAGTAATGAGACTGGAAGACAACATTATTATAGCCGATTTTCAGATATTTTACTTTCTTTTAAAAAAATGCATATTTTGCGAATGAAAGAAACTAGATCCACATGTGTGTGTGCGTACGTGTGTGTTTGTGCGTATGTGTGTGTGTGCGTATGTGTGTGTTTGTGCGTATGTGTGTGTGTGTGCGTCTGTGTTTTAACTCGTAACAACCACCACCGCCACCACCGCCACCACCATCGCTTGACAACCGATGTTAGAGTGTTTACGTTCGGCCGATAGAATAAGTACAAGGCTTACAAAGAATAAGTCACGGGGTCGATTTGTTCGAGTAGAGGCGGTGCTCCAGCATGGCTCCAGCATGGCCCCAGTCAAGTGGCTGATATACATATAGAGATAGATAAATAGAATAGACTTTATTCGTGAGTGTACGTGATTTTGTGTGTGTGTGTGTGTACGCATAGTTTGCGAGACTGCGCACCTGTGTATGTGTGTGATATGTGTAGGTATATGTGCGCGTGTGTATGGCCGCGCGTTTTTACGCGTGTGTATATGTGTGTAGGAGAGTGTGCGTCGTAAAAAAATTTCAAATTTTGACGTGTGGGTGTTTGTTTATGTACAGCTATGTGAGACGACGTTAGTAATACTGTTTGCAATGAAGAAGACAACAACAAAAAAAAAACGTAAAAATCACCCCCCCAAAAAACACAACACATAGACACACACACACACAAAAAATAAATAAAAAGCCTCCGGAATGGGTTTAGTAAAATGACACATAGGGAGTAGATTGAGTTCAAGGGACAGAGACGAAAAAGGCGAGAGAGAGAGAGAGAAGAGAAGAAGAGCGAAATAGAGAGAAACGAGACACGGGTGGTAGAGAAATCTTTTGGATCAGACACATGGGGTTTTTCTGTTCTGTTAGCAATTTACCATTTTTTTTTCTTCTTCTTCTTTCTGGAGTCTAGGATGGTGCCAAACAGTCTCGTATTGGAAACTGTTTTACAGATAGTAAAGCATCGGATTTCTCAAAACACGCTCTATCAAAATACTGCATTTATATATTTGCATGTATGTGTAGGTAGGTAAGGTATATATATATATATATATATATATATATATATATATATAT
>NC_068988.1:7643763-7644997 GCF_001194135.2 Octopus bimaculoides
TATATATATATATATATATATATATGTATATATAGATATATACCCCTATATATATATATATATGGTTGCTTTGTTTTTATACGCATATGTGCATTCAGGAGTGGAGTCACGGGCATGCATACATATACATATGTGTATGTGTGTGTGTGTATTTATATCTATGTATAGATAGGTAGATAGATAGATAGATATTCTTTAATTCTTTCAATCATTAGACCGCAGTCATGCTGGGGCACCGCCTTGAATTTTTAGTCGAATGAATCGACCCCAGGACTAGCGTTTGAAGCCTGATACTTATTCTATCGAGCTCTTTTGCCGAACCACTAAGTTCCGGGGATGTGAACACACCAACACCTGTTGTCAAAGCGCGAGACACAAAGACACACATACACACACGCACACATATATATGACGGACTTCTTTCATTTTCCATTTACCAAAGCCACTTAGAAGGCTTTGGTCGGCTCGAGGCTATAGTAGAAGACACTTGCCCAAGGTGCCACGCAGATGAAATACCGCTAAGCATTTCTCCCGCTGTGCTAGCAATTCTGCCAGCTCGCCGGCTTAAAGTAGTAACTATACTGAAAAGTAATGTCTGGTAATCCCGAAAATGATAGGGGTTCGCTCCCCTGCTTGCAATATATATCGGGTGCAGATTGCATGGAAGACCAACTGGAGAAGGCGTCCTCCTGGCGTTAAAAAACGGTAGTGACGTCGGTTCCGACGGAACAGCCCTGTCGAAATAGCGATAAACATTATTTACATCTAATTTTCTTTTTTCCAGATTAGAACTTATGACCTATGATCACAGGTTTCCCAGCCATGACCATCTCGATGTTTAATGTATACACGACATAATTTTACACGCACATAGACCCTTAAAAAGAATTTCGGTTGAGTTTTAACTGAAAGGGATTTAGCATGTGTTTTCTAGACTATCCAATCCAACCATGAGTCTCTCTACGACTAAATTTTACATCTAATAAACACTTTAAAAACAGTTTAGATCGTGTTTGATTTGAGGGAGAATTAGCTGTTGTGTCTTCTAGAATTTTAAATGACTGCGTAAGAATTGGTTCTCAACCAGTTCTCCCCTATCGAGCTCTTTGGTCCCTCTTTTACTCGAGTCAACCCCAGGACTTATTCTTTGTAAGCCTAGTACTTATTCAATCGGTGGGGTAACAAACACAGATATACAAACATATATGTACATATATATATATATATATATATA
>NC_068988.1:7645631-7647509 GCF_001194135.2 Octopus bimaculoides
ACCGATGCTGGTGTGTTTACGTCCCCGTAACCTAACGGTTCGGCAAAAGAGACCGATCAAATAAGTACTAGGCTTACGAAGAATAACTCCTGGGGTCCATTTGCTCGACTAAAGGTGGTGCTCCAGCATGGCCACAGTCAAATGACTGAAACAAGTAAAAGAGTAAAAGAGGATATCACGTATACACACACGCACACACACATGTATGTGTATGTATATAGATACCTATCCATACTGTATGTATGCATTTATATATGTGTATAAGTACAGTTTGTGTGTGTGTGTGTGTGTGTGTGTATTATTATTTAATAATTTCCGTTGTATTAGTATCCGCGTCGTAACTTTCTGAAGATATAATTAACGAACAAGAAGCTTTTATATTGGTACGGTTCGTGAGAAGAACTTCAAACTATTTCGTATCAATTTTTAATATTGCAAACATGCCTACATTCAAGTTTGATGATTTTATTCAACGATTTTTCGTATTTTCTTATGGGTTCTTTCTAAACCCCTTCAGCTGATGTTTCGTGATTTTCACGCACTCTGATATGATACATATGCGATACGGAGCCAACCTTTGCAAAAACTTCTCCATGCTTTGTTTTATTACGCTGTGTTGATTCAAAAGTTTTGCAATATTTTGGTAACCTATTTGGTTTATTCATCAAGCAGCCTAGCATTAAAAGTAGAGGTTATCGTATTGTATCGCCTGAAGTCACTTTTCTGGCAGTTCTTTGATCCATGTTGATACAGTTCTTGTCCTTCGAGGAGAAGAATTCTTTCACTGAAGCTTCCTTCATCTCTTCGTTGATGAAGCGTCGTAAGCGCAGGAAGTGAGCCTCGAAGGACCAGAACTATTATCAGCATGGGATCAAAGAATTAGCAGAAAGGTGGCTTCAGAAAGTGTAACACAAAGCCTCTACTTCGAACGCTGAGCTGTTTGTGTTGTAACTTGACGAATGAAGGACGTAAGTTACCAAAATATTGCTAAACGTAGCCCAACCATTACATTCCCTACATTATTTACATTATTTACATTTGACGGATATTTGTCCTCATCTTGTTTGTTGTTAACACAACGTTTCGGCTGGTATAACCTCCAAGCTTCATCAGGTGTCTTGGGGAAATTTCGAACCTGGGTTCTCATTCCTAGGGTATTTTTCGATGTTATTATTATTATTATTATTATTATTATTATTATTATTATTATTATTGTTGTTGTTGTTGTTGTTGTTGTTGTTGTTGTTGTTGTTGTTAATAATATCGAAAATACCTTAGGAATGAGAACCCAGGTTCGAAATTTCCCCAAGACACTTGATGAAGGCTGGAGGGTATATCAGCCGAAACGTTGTGTTAACAACAAACAAGATGAGGACAAATAGCCATCAAATGCTACTAATTTCAAACCAAGTCAGACGGAGGGAATCGTCTTGAAGTCAAAGCTTTTAAACTGACGGAGACAGCACTAGAATATCACCCGAGAAAACACAACTAGATCTCATTATGCAAGCAAGCAGTTGCATAATCAAATACCTATATTTTTGGAGAACTCCTTCTTATTGACTCCACACATATATATATATATATATGTGTGTGTGTGTGTGTGCGTATATATATATATTTATATATAACCATGCATTTATTATATATCGTTGTGTGAGTATGTGTGTGTGTGTGTGTCTGTGTATCAGCGTGTGTGTTTTTAAGTATGTTTGAGAGCGTGCAGTGAATTGTTTTTTAACGGTGGATGAAGCTACAAATAATAGAATGTAAATGTTGAATTACATCCCTTTGGATGGATATTGTATGAATGAATGTAAGTACGTGTGTATATATATATATATACATATATACGTAGATATGTATATATACATATAT
>NC_068988.1:7647934-7649756 GCF_001194135.2 Octopus bimaculoides
AGAGAGAGAAAGAGAGAGGGAGAGAAATATACAGTTTGTATGTTTGTCTGTGTGTCAACATCAGTGTGTGTGTGTGTGTGTGTGTGTGTGTGTGTGTGTGCGTGTGTGTACATGTCTGCTAGACTATTTATAATGATGTCCAATGGCAGAAACGGAAGACTGGCACCAAATTAAATGCATTGCGGTGTTTAGTTTGATATTTCCCACCATTAAACACACCTCAAATGCTACATCTGTTTCACTGATTAAGATGTACTATTAGAGACGAAGTACTTATTTCATAGGGGAATAGATCTCTCTCTCTCTCTCTCTCGCTTTCACTCTTTCTCTTTTTCTTTCTCTCTGTCCTTCCCTTTCTGTCTGTCTGTCTCTCTCTCTCAATATATAGATATATACATACATGTATGTATATGTGTTTGTATGTATGTATATATATATATGTATATGTATGTATATATGTATATATATATCCATACAAACCTACAACCCTCCACCCTGTTCTAATCTATCTATCTCTCTGTCCATCTATCGATTTGTCTGTCTATCTGTTTATCTATCTATCATCGCGTGGCTCTGTGGTAAGAAGTTTACTGCTCAACTACATGGTTCCGGGTTCAGTCCCACTGTGTGGCACCTTGGGCAAGTGTCTTCTACTATAGCCTCGGGCCGACCAAAGCCTTGTGAGTGGATTTGGTAGACGGAAACTGAAAGACGCCCGTCGTATATATGTATATATATATATATGTGTGTATATGTGTGTATATGTGTGTATATGTTTGTGTGTCTGTGTTTGTCCACCCAAATCTCTAGACAACCGATGCTTGTGTGTTTACGTCCCCGTAACTTACCGGTTCGGCAAAATAGACCAATAGAATAAGTACTAGGCTTACAAAGAATAAGTCCTGGGGGTCGATTTGCTCGACTGAAGGTGATGCTCCAGCATGGTCGTAGTCAAATGACTGAAACAAGTAAAAGAGTAAAGTGAGTACAGTACTGTTTCTACTTCGCGGATTTTCCCTTATCGCGGGGGTGGGGTTTGGAACGTAACACCCACGACAGTCTAGGGATGTATATATATAACGTGTGTGTGTGTGTACGTGTGCGTGTGTGTGTGTGTATACATCGATATTAACAGTGGAAAGCGAATTAGATAAAGCTCTAAATAAGAACATGTAAATATCACGTAAGCACACGCTCTCTCTCTCTCTCTCTCTCACACACACACACATGCACACAGATAGACACTCACACACACACACACACGCACGCACGCACACATATTGAGGGAGAGAGAGAGAGAGAGAGAGAGAAAGAGAGAGAGGCAGACAGACAGACATAAAGGATTAGAACTAAACACGCGTATATACAAGCCTATAAATGTATATATATATATATATATATATATGCACATATATTTATGTACACACATACATACACACACGTGCATACATACACACACATATTCGAATATATGAGTAAGTGAGCGTATGTTAATTGGTACGTATAACTGACTAGATTTTGGGTACATCCATACATGAGAAGCAAAAGAGGCTAGACGTTGTTAGTGTGTACTGAGAAAGCTAAAACATCGCGATCTTTGTAAGAGATAGCAGAGTTATTACTGCCTCTATAGTTCAGCTGTTCAACAATGTCTTGTAGAGGGATTCCACAGACATCTGTCATTTTAGTTGAGATATATGGTGGGGACAGACATGGAAACGAGAAGAAACCAGTTTATCCATGTCTAATCGCAGCTTATATGTGTACATATGTATCTCTCTCTCTCTCTCTCTCTCTCTCTCTCTCTCTCTCTCTCTCTCTC
>NC_068988.1:7651131-7652356 GCF_001194135.2 Octopus bimaculoides
TCTTACCACATAGCCACGCGATGGATTACTGCTGATCCCCCACTCCTTACCAAATTAATTTAAGGAGTATTTGTCTGCCCGGCTTCATCGCACAACACACTGGCCCAAGCTACTCTGCAATGGGACCGAACTTGAAGCTACGTAGATGAAAAGTGAACTATGTTGTGGTCCCATCAGTAAACATGAAATTTCATTCCATTAACACTTTTAATTTCTAGCACGTGACATCAGACGCATTGACATGTTATGTGCCGTGTGGCAGGGAATGAATAATATATACTGGCAACAGTCAGTTTCATCGTTTCTTCAGATCGATTGAAGAAGAATAATAGAACGAAACTGCAAGGTTGCCAGGATATTTAGCTCTTTCTAATTCCCGGAATAAATATCACCCTGCACACAGAGTTATGAATTTTCTTTTTTCATCATTATGCCAGCTGAATCCTGGAGCCCTTCTCCAGTTCTTCGGCGTGGGGGAGATGTCACGGTTATCTAACAAGACCGGTATCTCATTGTTTTCTACTTATTACTTGACTTCAATACAAATTGCCAACAATAAGAAATGACAGCATAACTCTGTGTTAGTGAGAGACCATTATTCATCTATTCACCAGAGAATAAAAAGAAGAAATAAATAAATGGAATGGAATAAAAAGAAAAAGAAAAAAAAACGTTTATGAACTCGTGTGAGTCATTCGGTGAATACGTATTTATCATTATCACGATTACTCTTGTCTATATTATATCAGTAAGACAAACAAAAACAACAACAACAGCAACTACAATAGTAAGAATAACAACAACTAGAATAACAACAACATCAATGGAAAAAAAAAAGATGCAAAAATAAAAGAAAAAGAAAGGAAAGAGAGAATGAAATAATATGTGAAGAAACGAAGGAAAAAATGAAAGAGAATGAAGATAGGGCTTCAGATTTGAGGCCCCATGTTGTGAATGATAAAGAAAGAGAAAGAAAGAAAAGAGGAACGTCGATCATTTTACAAGATGTCATTCTTTCCGATGAGAATTCATTTACCGAAACAGAGACACATGAGAAATATTAGAACAGAAATAAGGGAACGTTTGTGTTTATGGGTGCATTCACATACACGTGTATAGCTGTCTCTCGAGCACACTATCTCTTTTCTCTCTCTACCCCCTCTCTCTCTCTCTCTATCTATCTATCTATCTATCTATATATATATATATATATATATATATATAT
>NC_068988.1:7652559-7654780 GCF_001194135.2 Octopus bimaculoides
AGAGAGAGAGAGAGAGAGAGAGAAAGATCTTCTGTTGGACGTGTTAATAAAATAACAATTGTTTTAGTTTATTTATTTCGCATCAACTTTTTCACATTTTTACATGAGTTTTTCTACATTTCTTAGAAATGCTTCCATATTTTACGGTCTCACCTTCAGGACGAACCAATTGGTGTTGATGGCTCCACTTTTTTTTACAGTCGACTGTGCAATAGGATTTAACGATGGTGTTGACATAGAATAAATCTACGATCGACTAGATGATTAAATATTAAAGCCATATGAATAACAGCAACGTTCAATTCGAAAACAAACATACAAACGGCGCACGCACTAATCAAAATCAAAAATAAACCAAAATTTCCTGCGTCTTGAAATAAAACATCAACATACATACATTGAAATTGCGATTGTAATGTCGACATAAAAACAAATCTTTCTGTACCAGAATAAAAGAATAGTAAAAGAACATATATCTATGTATCCATATATATTGAAATGTCTTAACTGAAGAAGGTCTACGTAATCCTATATATTAGACAAACCTGAAACGGGCGTATTAAATGATTTCAATATATCACTACATACATGCATACATACATAAATACATACAAAATACCCTGTTGTTGATGCTTAAATTCCAATGAAGGAGCCTTGAATCTATGTTAGAAACCGGTTCTTTCTCTATTGGCAAGAAATCTTGAAATAAAAATGAACAATGACATACATACATATCATTTAATTTACACAATTACGAAAATGCACTAATTTCAGGAATAAAAGAATGACCCAGCCATATCAAATTGAATAAATTTAGACTGTTACTCGCGATCTAACGCTTTCATACTGTTTGTTACTCAATAAGGGGAGAAATATCGTATATTTTACTGTAAGAAAAATCTTTTAGAGTTTTCTGGAAAGAAAAAGTAAGAGCAATTGAGAAATGTTACAGGTTGTTCCTATATCTCGTACAACGAACATGTGACGAATAACGAATTGAGGATGGGAATAATGAAGGTGACACAATGATCTGCTGACAATTGTAAAGACAAAGAAACTGAAAGGGTACGGCCATGTAATAAGGAGCACCGACCTAGCAGAGACAATCCTGCGGGCCTTAGTCGAAGGTGGACGAAAGCAAAACAGCCAAGGAAAAGATGAATTTGTAACATCAAAGACTGGACGGGACTAATTTCCCCGATTCACAGAGAGTAGCGGAAGACCGAGAGAAGTGAGGAAATCCGATGCAACTTTATCAGGGAATCCCCATCTCCCGATAACCACACGGTGAAGGGATAGGATAGAACAGATAAAGTTTCCTGGCCAACTTTTTTCTGGTGTAAGTTTTCTGCGACCAATGAAGCTGCATTTCAGTTAATCGCAACGTTTAATTTGTTATCCTTAAACGTAACATATGGTTGTGAGAGAGGAACACGTACTCTACATCATCTCTCTACGATTTATAGTGGCAATTAACTTCCAGATTGTTTGGGAGACGTTTGTATACTAGTTCTAGAATTTTATGAGCTATTAATATTAACAGCTTATGTTATATGTCTATATATGTTCTTGAATAAACTGCAAAGGTTCTTTGTGTTAATGAAGGAAACGTGTATCACCTCGGAATTATGTAAAGATGTCAAATTCCTTTTTAAGGAACTCTGGAATTTGTTGTACACTTTGTGGAATATGACACATTTTATGGGGTTAAAAAATCGTTTTGAATTATTCTGCGCTTTAGTTTTGCGTCCTCGCGTTTCCCCCGTTTCTTCAAACTGCGGCATTTATAGATAGATGGATCGATACATATATACATACATAGATAAAAACACGCGTTTATATACCTACCTATATGTACATGTATATATGTATATCTTATATATACATAGATTCATATTTAAATATGTCTGGATATAAAATACATACATACATACATACATACATACATACATACATACATACATACATACATACAGATATATATATATATATATATATATATATAGAGAGAGAGAGAGAGAGAGAGAGAGATAAATGGATAGAGAGAGAGAGAGAGAGACAGACAGACATAGATATACGTATATGTAAAATTATATTTGTGCATATATATATAAATATATTTATATATACCTATATATGTGCATATATACCTATAAATATTATATATATATGTATATGTATATATATATATATATATATATATATATATATATATATATAT
>NC_068988.1:7654843-7656434 GCF_001194135.2 Octopus bimaculoides
TGTGTGTGTGTGTGTGTGTGTGTGTGTGTGTGTGTGATTGGGGTGTATGTACGTCACATGCACCGCCGCTGAAATAAAATAGGAAGCTAACATGTGATCAATGTCTCACAGACACCAACATCCACACACACACTCACACACACACACACACGCACGCACGAAGGCATACACAAAAACTCCCCTCCCCCACAGACAATACAAAAAACAGCAGAACACGCGTAAAACAAAAGTGCGCAGACGCGATCTGTTGAGGGCCCTGCCTAATCTAACAGCTGTAAAAATCTAACAACATATGTTTATCAACAGAAGAATTAAAACCTCTATTTCTATGCATTGGTCTTTCTCTATCTTGTGATTCCTACGCCATTTACCTTTTCTTTTTCTTCGCAAAAATCCTCTCTTTTGTCAGACATTCACAGATTCTAATGACGGCATCGCTATTGCCCTGAAGCGCCATCTACTAGAGATGGTGTTTGGGTGAGATCCGGGTTGATCATGACTAGATTGTGGATGGTTCATGGCAGATATGCTTCTTGTCTAAAACATCTGATATGGTTAGCAGATCTTGCCGATATCCATCCCTGTTTATCGCCCAAAGGTAGCCATCCAGCTTTGATTTAAACCACATCTCCCTCAAGAAATACACATTTTTATCAGAACTTTACTCTCTCACATTCTCTCTCTCTGCCCTCTGCTCCATCTTATTCTCCCCCCACCCACCCACCGACCTTGCTGCTCATTATAGTTATAATTGTTATTGTTGTTGCTGTTCTTATTGTCGTTGTTGCTGTCGCTGATGTTGGGGAGGCGGTTGTAGTGTTACTGCTCATCATAGTGTCGACGGCGTTGTTGGTGGTGTTGGCGTCGATCGGAATAAATTACCTTGCGTTATTCATTCCAGCTAAGGCGGTGAGCTGGCAGATCGCTTAACGGTATTTCTTCCGCTTGCAGTTTCTGAGTTCAAATTCAACCGAGGTCGACTTTGCCTTTAATCCTTTCGGGGCCGATAAAATGTGTACCAGTTGAATACCAGGGTCGATGTAATCGACTTAACCCCTTACCCTCGAAATTGCTGGCCTTGTGCCAAAATTTGAAACCGATATTAATTCCAGCTAAGGCAGTGAGGAGGCAGAATCGTTAGCACACCGGAAAAAAATGCTTTGCAGCATTTCGTCCGTCTTTACGTTCTGAGTTCAAATTCCGACGTGGTCTACTTTGCTTTTCATCCTTTCGGGTCGATAAAATAAGTACCAGTACATAACTGGGATTTGCTGCAATCGATCAGACCCCTTTTCCAAAATTTTAGGCCGTGTGCCTTTAACAGAAGGGATATTTATTCCAGCTTTTTACATTCAGAGTTCAAATCATGCCATGGTTAACTTTGTCTCCCATCCATCCTTGGTCGATTGAATAAAGTACAAATGATATATTTGAATCAATGGTATCGATTAAACTCCTATCATAAAAATTGCTGACCTTATACCAAAATCAATATATATATATATATGTGTGTGTGTGTGTGTGTGTGTGTGTGTGTGTGTGTGTATACTCCAAGATTTTGTCCCTTCTCCAATTGCTAAATGTCCCTTAA
>NC_068988.1:7656444-7656690 GCF_001194135.2 Octopus bimaculoides
AATCTTAATTGTTGATATGACGGAGAGAGAGAGAGAGAGAGAGAGAGAGAGAGAGGGGATGGACATACAGATCGATAGATAATTAGATAGAGTTTATGATAGTCTTATCATAAATATAAATTTAGAGACAGAAAAAGCCAAAGTGTTGCACAAGAGTTTTGTTTGTCGGTTACAAACGTACATGCCGACAGTCTCATATACATACATTCATATATATACATATATATATATATATATATATATATA
>NC_068988.1:7657632-7661245 GCF_001194135.2 Octopus bimaculoides
TATATATATATATATATATATATATATATATTTACACACACAAATGGGTTGTTTGGTGGGTGTGTAGATAGAGAGGTAGGTAAGTAGGGAGGTGTGTACGCAGCGTAATGTTAAGGAGATACGAATGGCTCTGATATGAAACACACACACACACACACATACCCCAAAACACAGAACAGCAAAAATAAGTTTGTGAATCACGTGTGCGTACGTATCTATATCTATAGCTATACCTATATCCGTCCGTCCGTCCAACCATTTGCGACATCAGAGTCGGACAAGTTTGTCAGTACCACACGAGAGCCGCATAAAAGAGCCGAGTATCTTTAAGATGAGCCAATATGGTGAGCTGGCAAAGCAGTTTGGGTTTGAGGGTTTCCACTGTACTGTGAAACCAGTTGACGTTGAACAGCAAGGGTACGTGGCTGCATGAACCGATCAGCTACTCGGGCAGTTGGGTGTCGTCGCAATTAAACGGGTGTCTGATGTTGCTGGAAAGAGCTCAGTATGGATATGGGCAAAGAGAAATGACCAATGGACCTAGTTCTGGATCCCATTGGTCATTTACAGGAAAAATAAGGAAGAAGAGAACTGGTTCCCTCGTGAGTGAGAGTGGCTTGGTAGACTGAAACACGGAGCCGGGAATAAAAGAACGACCCAGGTTCAAATCCCGCAGGAGAACACCTAGGAGTCATGACCTGGGTTGGTCTGGTTCCCCTAGTGTGTCAGGTATAAGGGCCGAAACACTTGTCGAATGGGAGCCCTTCCTCTGAAGATCTGATGTGCGCTCGCCTTACGGTGAGTTTCTGTTATTTTTCTTTTTTATTTATCGTAGCTGCGAGATTCACCCGATATGTGTTGACCGGCCGCCTCCCACTGATGATGTCCAGGAGACTGAAATTATACAGTAGACTAATATCAGAGTATTCGGTGTGCTAACAAGGCATCCATGTTTAGTTGGATATAAAAATTGCCTTTATACACACACACACACAGACATACACATACATACGCACACACTCACACACTCACACAAACATATGTATGCATGTATACATACATATATCTATATATCTATCTATTTCTCTCTCTCTCTCTCTATATATATATATATATATGTATATATATATATATATGGGTGTATGTATATCAATCTATATGTATGTATGCATTTTTTTTGAAAGTATGTTAAAGTAATCGCGCGATATCGCTCACATATTCCATTACATGAGGAACAATCATTTATTTCCATATCTGTAATATAATACAAGCGCAGTGTGCAGTCAATGCGTAAGTTCAACCCTGCACTGCGAAGACAGATGCAAGAGAATGCCATTCGACAGACACACCCAAACATTTTTGTAGAAACGCCGTAATTTGCCTGTCATGTTCGCATTGGCCTTGTAAATCATCATCATGTCTTAAGAGTTATCTCAGAGCACAGAAGTGAACGAGAGTGAGCAATTTGACTGAGCATTGAGTAATGAATAAAAAGATAGCTATCATGTGACAAGACGAAGCAGACATCACCCGAATATATCGGTGACGTTATAAGAAACTTATAAAAGTTCGAAAGAACGTGAAATGATTATTTTTTTATTTACTTCATTTTTCTTTTTTTTTTTTTTTGTTGGAATTGTACCTCTCGAACCATATGGATCTCTCCAAAAGGGATACTCAACCCAATATTTACTTTATTATTCATAGGATCATGCGCTTCGAGATCAACTATGTCCAAAAGAATATAATATTTATATATATACTAAAGCGGTGAGCTGGTAGAAACGTTAGCACGCCGGGCGAAATGCTTAGCCGTATTTCGTCTGTCTTTATGTTCTGAGTTCAAATCCCGCCGAGGTCGACTTTACCTTTCATCTTTCCCGGGTCGAAAAAATAAGTACCAGTTGCGTCCTGGGTTAATCTAATCGACTGCCCCCCTCCCCCAAAATTTCGGTCCTTGTGCCTAGAGTAGAAAAGCATATGTACATATAGACACACATACATACATACATATATGTGCGTGTATGTGTGTGTGTGCATGTGCGTGTGTGTGCATGTGTATGTGTGTGTGTGTGCATATACGTATATATATATATATATATATATATATATATATACTACAAATGTGGGAAATTCTGCCTGTCTGTGTGTGTGTTTGTGGAGTTGTTAGCTAACTTCTCCTACTTCGTTTTAGCGATTTTGATAAAACTTGACACGTGAGTAGAACACATGTTTGGAAACCTCATTGCATACTCAGATTGTTGTAAAAATCATTAATAGGGCCCATGGAAGGGATCCTTATATATATCTAATATATTTCATTTTAAAAACTAAAGGAAATAACCCATTCTTTTTCATGAATAATTTGGTAAAAATGAAATTGAGTATACTTATTTCTTAGTATTTGAACTGTTAGAGTTATTTTCCCAATTTATCCAGTACAACCCTTCAACAAGTAAATAGTATTTTCCTAAACAATAGATCTACTTACTTCGGTTAGTGACATATTCACGAATATTCCAACACTAGCACCCCTGAGGGTAAAATTTTGCTATACATACATTACTAGTATTTCCTCCTATGTTTTATATACTCTGGGAACGCCCTAAAGCCCTTTTCGGGGCTACTTTATTTGAATTCTTACTATCGGGTAACTAATTTCATGTTATTTTATAACTGACCTCAAAGTTTGGGTATTCATGACTTATTGGGAATTCCTAAAAACAAGATCCTGCGTAAGACAGTTTGGTATTCTCTGTAAATGTACAAAAACCGTTTTTAAGGGCTACATACGTTGTATCGCTGTAATTGGATTAGCGAAACAATTATGAGAATGGAACCAAGGGATAAGCCCCGCGTTCCCGGGAATTACCGCATCCTCTTCCATCCTCTAGCTATGCTAGTATTACGGTAGTCATTCTAGTTATATGTTGAGTTCAACTATACATTTCAACCCGGTCCACTAAAACTATAAGGAAGAGGTCCCTAAATGTTTTAGTCCATCGACCCTTCATGGAATACTTGACCCCTCATCGACCCCTAAGAATGTACAAGAAAATAACGAAAATAACTAAATAATAATATTAATAATAATAATAATAATAATAATAATAATAACAATAACAATAATAATAATAATAATAATAACAATAACAATAATAATAATAACAATAATAACAATAATAGTAATAATAATAATAATAATAATAATAATAATAATAATAATAATAATAATAATAAAGTATGTGTACATTTATCGACCCTTGAATACTCCATTCGATCCTCAGGAATCGATATCGACCACTTTGGAAACCCCTGCTCTAAGGGCTGATGTTTCTTGCCACCCCCGACCTCAACCAAATCCATCTGTCTCTCTCTCTTTCCGTTTCTGAATTGGCTGTCTTTCTGAAAGGGTCATAGGAGAACCCATTAACACTAACTTCTCTGGTGAAGAGAGAACGGTTGAGATAGAACCCAGTAACCTTTGTGTTGTACAAGAATGTCTAGAAACAAAAAAAAAAAAAAATCAAAATTATAGCCGTACGGACGGGCCAATGTCCTTGCAGACGAGCGAATGTGTTTATAAAACGAACGTATATACTAATGATGTGTG
>NC_068988.1:7662425-7664510 GCF_001194135.2 Octopus bimaculoides
ATACATATATATATATATATATATGTATGTATATATATACATATATATATACACATATATATATATACATACATACATACATATATATATATATATATATGATTCATTTTCTGTTTTATGTATTATGGCTTTTTTAGGTTTATATTTTGTGTCTTATTTTCTATTTTATGAGTTTTGATTCATGTGTGCCTATTCATTGTTATTTTTATATATATATATTTGGCAAGGATGCGTTCATGTATGTGATTGTGTGTGTGTGTGTGTGTGCCTATGCTCGAGTGCCTGTGTTTATATAACGTATCCATATATATTATATACACAGAGTATAAATAATGTATATATATATATTTATATATACACGCACATACATATTTTTTATATGTTTGGGTATATATAGTGAGCCTTCTCATGAGTTCGACTCATGAGAATCCAAATTCTTTTGAACTACATGACGTTTCTGTCTTGAGACCAGTTTTAAACTTACCAATAAATCCACGGTACGATCGAACCAAGCTTCTCACAAATTGGTTCGAATTTATCTTATTCTCTGTTTTCATGTTTGTTTTCTTATCAGACATTGAGAATTCAAAATCTTTTGTTGCATTGACATGGTCTTCTCCATAGCTTGCGATTTTGTGCCATTCTTAAGAAAGGATGTCATGGGTATATTCAAAATTGATTAATTGTATTTCAATTTGTCTTAGATCGTTAAGAGATCTCCCGCAACTTTTGTTTGCTCTATCACAAAATTGGTCTTATCGACAAACTTTGACTTGATGGAACTCTTGTGACTAACCAAGCATGGAGCTCTTGCGACTAACTATGACAAAGTCATCTAAATGGATAAGATAAGTCTACATAACTTATATACCACATTTATTAAAAACATTGACATTACGTACCCTGATGTTTCAAACATACCCGTAGATGCTACACCAGCGACGTTTGGTAAAGACGTCTAATTTTTCCTATATTGGACGAGTCCCAACTCTCACGTGACTTACCAGTATTAGACCGCAGAAGAAGAAAAAGACTGAAAAAAATATTAATAAACTATTCGTGAAAAACCACAGGGGGCTCAATCATGTTTTCAATTGAGTCTTGTTAAAAACAACAGTCTACAATTAATCTGGCTGGATCTCCAAGCGAGACCAACCGAGCTCTTGGATAGTGAAAAGTGTTTTTTTTTCTTATAATTGAACTAAATCTTTTTTATATCACCTATCACTTAACGCATGCGCATAAGTGCAATTCCGTGAAATATTCACGATTTACGAAGCAGATATATGCAATTTAACTAAAGGCTGTATCATATGTACGCGATATTTTTTTTTATGGAGGGAAATGCAAAAAATAAGAGTGAATATTTGTTTTATGAGTGTTGTGTATTAAGTCTATAAAATTGTGCATAAAGTATATAAAGTGAATATATATAAAGTGCATTAAGTAATTATTATATTCCAAAATCCTCCACTTTTCAATGAGTACCAGATGAGCGACTGTCTTTCCATACAGACACAACACAGGATTACGTTTTCAGAAATAATCCAATAGGTTTACCGTTGATTCTGTGAAATATTCACGGGTCCCGCTAGTAATATGAACAATGCATTTTATATATTGTTTTGTGCCTTGTATAAACCGGTCTCTGGTGTATAACAAGTTGGTGACCGCTGCCAAATGGGACACTTATAGTGAGTCATTTTTGTTCTGAAATCCTCAAATCCATTACGCAAAATAAAATATTGTACGTATCTTTACACATCAGATTTTTTCTTGAAAGTAAAACCTTCTTTATTCCTCAAACGATGCTGCAATTTGCTAAAAGAAGCACCTACATTGCATAACCGACTTATAATCTTAGCATCCAGAGAAGTCCTTGTATTAGTTCTATTACCAAAATACAGCAAAGCAAATACAGGTATTTGTTTCAACATCTGTCAGAAAAAAAAAGACATCTTCTTCTCTCCCCGTAAAAAAAAAAGAAGAGAAAAATAGGAAAATAAAAAAGTAAACGGCGTTATCATCCCGAAGAGTAGGATTTAAATTCAGACGGTAAAGAGCCGGAAGAAATGCTATAAGGCA
>NC_068988.1:7666020-7667821 GCF_001194135.2 Octopus bimaculoides
GTCCGGCATTTGAGAGTTTCTCGCTATTAATGTAATTATTGTCATAGGCGTCTGTAGAGAGAAGACGAGCATTAATCATCTCCAGTATCATCATCATCATCATCATCATCATCACCATCATCATCATCATCATCATCATCATTATTATTATTATTATTATTATTATTATTATTATTGTTGCTGTTGTTGTTATTGCTCTTGACGAGGAGGTTATTACTAATATTATTCTTACCACAACCGTTACCACAGGTGTTGTATCGGGTCGTTTGAAGAGTGGTCTGTTGGTGATTCACATTTAGTAATCCGTCCAAAGGCAAACATCACTGGCGAAAGTACAGGTGATAAGGTTTCAATTCTCAGCTGGCATTTCTTCATATATCGAGTGAAATTTTATTTTCTTTATGGTTAGTAAAAACAATGGATTGAAGGGTAACGAAAACTCATTTGCCCATAAACCCACAATTCTGGGACTTATTGTTTCAGATATGCATATATGTACATGCTGAGCCAGTGTAGGAGAGAAGGTTCATCAAACAGGTATGACCTCAAGCCATTCTCTGACGGAGAGAACATGCTGAGTACCTCGTGCTGCTGAGACTAAATAATGGCAATCCAAATCCAATATATATATATATATATATGTATATATATATATCACAATGTAACCGCGTGTGTATCGTTGGCGATTTTCTTCCTCCGTCTTTCCTTCCTTTGAACTTTCCTCTATTTCTGACGAAGAGCTTTCCTCGAAACGTTAAATCCTCTTTCTTTCCTTTCCTGAGCGTCTGATAATACAGTACTTGTATCACGTCCTCGCGTTATTGTTTTTTCTTGCTTGTTCTTCGTTTTTTTTTTGGGGGGGGGGTTGCCTACGTGACGTTTCAGCCATTTGTTAGTGTCCATATTTTCACTTTAAAGTGGATTATGATATAATAAATAAACAATGGCTTCTTCCGGGATTTTCAACTTTAAACTATTAATTTTTTCCCTTATATGGAAATGGATGAAGTTTCTATAGGGACAACAGTATTTTCAGAAATGGAAAGTACTAAGAATGGTCAAGCTAACCAACATTAGTACATAAACACGTAAGCAGACGAATGATAACAAGAACTATCAATCAACAGTAGTACAAAACTGGTGCCCTTTCGGATAGCAATCCGTTTGTTTGTCCTTGTTTGTTCCCTCTGTGTGTAGCTCCTTGTGGGCAGTAAAGAAACAAGAATTTCAACTTGGAATATAAGGTCGGACGAAATACCACTAAGCATTTCGGCCGGCGTGCTAACGCTTCTGCCAGCTCACTGCTTTCATAATAATAATAATAATAATAATAATAATAATAATAATAATAATAATAATAATAATAGTGTGAACGTGCATGTAACTAAATCTTCCACGATAACACTGGCACTGTTTTAAGACAACAGCTATATTCAATCACTGCCACTCAACTACACTTTATTATCTACAAGCTTGACATTCCATTCTACTTAGTTTCGTGGATCAAGAAGAAGAAACTGAGGACCGAATACGTCACTTGTGCAGATATGTATTTGGTCTCATTTGAAAGGAAAACAAACAACGAAAGCTTTTCAATGTCATTGTCGACAGCTAAAACGGAAGTGTTTTGTCGAAAGAACATGTCAATTAATATACATTGAGGTATTAAGCCGGCGAGTTGGCAAAAGCGTTAGCAAGTAGGGCGAAAGGCTTAACGTTATTTCGTCTGTCTTTACGGTATCAGTTTGAATTCCACCGAGATCGACTTTGCCTTTTATCCTTTCGAGGTCGATAAATTAAG
>NC_068988.1:7667831-7669040 GCF_001194135.2 Octopus bimaculoides
CTTTTATCCTTTCGAGGTCGATAAATTAAGTACCAGTACTGAGATCGATGTAATCGACTGCCTCCTCTTTCAAAATTTCGTGCCGAGCGTAGAAAAAAATTGTAACAGTGGCTAAGGCGGCAAACTCACCGTTTTTTTTTTGTTTTTGTTTTTTTGTTTTTGTTTCCGTTAACCAAAACCACTCACGATGCTTTGGCCTGCCCAAGGATATATTACAACACACCTGCCCAGATTGCCACGCAGAGAGACTGAACCCGGACCCGTGTGGTCGGGAAGCAAAAGATTTTGTTTACGGTAAAAGTGTATGTATAAACGCATGTGTATACTACGTGCGGATGTGTCTACTTACTGACTGTTTTTAAATTTCTTCGCACAGTCTTCGACTACACTATTCCAGTCAAGAGATTTCGCAATGCGAGCGCACATCCACAAGCAATTGAATAAGAGAACTCGGAAGAAAAAAATTATGACGAAGGTAAAACCGAAAGCCGCGACCACGACTCGTTGCAATTGTTTCAAGATCTACGTTAGGTGAACTTATGAAAGGATTACCGTTCATAGCGGTGTATAATGACGAGCTTATTTTTATCCCTAAATGTAAAACCATTGCTATACATGCGACAGTATCACGGATGGAATGAATGTATGATGAAGCATATTTCCCCAACACCATAGTGTTATAAAGTAGGGGTGCGTTTTATGCGGGAACCCGTCTTATACAACGGCAAATACGGGAAATCCTTTGTAAAAATTTCCATGTAGTTTCTTTTCAGAAAATATCGTGGTTTGGAGAATACCAAGCGTTCTATTTATTTATTTATTTATTTATTTATTTATTTGTTCCGGTAATCATTAGTCGGGTGGGAATGTTCTGAGAGGATAAAATAGCAGATACAAAAACCGTTGGAAATAAAAGAACTTTTCACGACAACCCAAAAAACGTATATGTCTATATCGTATTCTCGGTACCACGCATGTGTTACCATCTATCATAGCAAATAATTGAAAGAGGATAGCTTTCAGGAAGATAACGAAACATGAATAACTAAATTAGAAGAATTTAGAATACCGAGACACAGAATAATAATATGATGTGTGTGTGTAAATGCCGACATTATACTTAAACACATGTATACATTTACATGCATACATGTGTGTCTGTATAGACATATATATATATATATATATATATATATATATATATATATA
>NC_068988.1:7669050-7669964 GCF_001194135.2 Octopus bimaculoides
TACGCTCTTCAACAGAAAGAATACGGAGACAAGGAGAAAAACACGGAGAAAAAAAATTGAATAGTGTTCAGTCAACGGTCAATCATAATAATATATATATATACGTATATTTATTATACATATTATATAGGTGTACGTGTATGTATGTAGACAGTTTAATATATTCAGAAAGTTGTAGACACAAATATATACATAGGGATATATTAGATGAATATAGCAGCATTCAGCTGTCTCCTTGAAAAGACACGCGCGTGTTTTGGAATTTTGTACACGCACGCACACACGCACACACACACATATACACACACACACACACACATCTGCTTGAGTACTTGAATGTAGACACGAAAGGTAAATGAGTACTCGATACCAAAGTAGTGTTTTAGTTATGATAGTTAAATGCTGGCCCCTTACATCCGGTTATTAGGATTTCACGTGTCCGATTTCATATAAATCGTTGCATAAATGATCAACTATCCAAAATATACCGGAGAGTGCGTAGAGGAGAGATTCCGGGTAAAAAATATAAATCAAATAGGTTAGAACTATCAAATAAAAGAAGTATGTATTTTTGGAATTAGTAACGCATTTTTCCGACACTCTACCGATTCTGTTAATCCACCAGTCTCAAAAAAAATGGCTGTGCGGTCAGGCAGCTCGCTTTACAGTTGTATGGTTTCGGGTTCAGTCCGACCACGCAGCAGTTGGGCAAGTGTTCTCTATTATAGTCCAACGCTTATAGTGTATTTCGCAGAAGGAACCGGTGTGAAAGACATCGTGTGTATATATATATATATATATATATATATATAAATTGGGTTGGCAACTAAGTTCCCACCGTTTTTTTAAATTTTGGAATTTATTGCGTTTTTAAATTTTGGAATCTATTTTTTTTTTCTAATTAATTTTAGTTA
>NC_068988.1:7671076-7671590 GCF_001194135.2 Octopus bimaculoides
CCCCAAAAATAAAACGAGAAAAAGAAGTGACAAGTCGAGTCAATAATACAATAGCAATGGGTGTGTTTGCGTGTGGGGTGGGGTGTGTTTGTTTGTGTGTGGGGTGGGGTGAGTGAAGGAGCGTGTGTGCGTGTGTGCGTGTGCGAGTGGGTGCTTGCTAATAAACGGATCAGTAAGAACAGCGCATTTCATATTGAGCTATCTGTAAGATGTCTCATTAGCGAATAGACACCCAGATATGCGAAACGCTGTATTACAAGACATACGTTTGTATCAGTGTGTATATATATGTATGTGTGTGTGTGCTTGTGTGTGTTGTGTGCGTGTGTAACTAAACATATTTGTATACATATATGTATATGCATACACATACATATATGTACGTATATGCACATTTCTATATTTCCGTACACACACACCCAAACTGTATGTATGTATGTATGTATGTATGTATGTATGTATGCATATGTATATATATATATATATATATATATATATATATATATATATATAT
>NC_068988.1:7671600-7674072 GCF_001194135.2 Octopus bimaculoides
AGAAAGTATTGAATGTAGATGAAATATTGAGTGTTCAATATAAAGGATCAAATATATAAATATATAAATATAAATATATAAAGGCGACTCGAGTTTCAGGGCTATTTCCCTTCGTCATGGCCGGTATGACAGACTTTAACATACACATATGCATACATACATACAAACATACATACATACATACATACAAACATACATACATACATACATACAAACATACATACATACATACATACATACATACATATACAGAAGCGCATAGACACAGCGAGAGATGCACAGAGGTATACGAAAAGTGTAAACAAACGCACGTAAACAAACACGATATCAATTAGCAGTAAATTGTCGTCAAAGACGACAATCTTTCTGTGGCAGAGATCTCTGAAGTGAAATCATAAACAAACATAGATTGAAAGGAGCGTAAGATGCGTTGCGGGTGGAGGAAGAATAAAGACTGGAGTTGAGGTGGGAGTTAGGGGAGTGAACAGTGGACGAGTCTCTTAAATAAACCTCAAATAACTTTAGATAAAAGTTTTGCAAAGTTTTTTTTTTATTTGTATTCGTGCAAATATAAATGTGTGTTTGGGTGTGTGACTGTATACGTTTATACATATACACACACATACACAACGCATATATGTATGTTATATATATATATATATGTATTCTTTCATTTTTTTTATTCTTTTACTTGTTTCAGTCATTTAACTGAGACCATACTGGAGCACCGCATTGAAGGATTTTAGTCGAACAAATCGAACTCAGGGACTTTTTTGTTTTTTTAAGTCCGAGTACTTATTCTATAGGTCTTTTTACCGAGCCTAAACACACTAACACCGATCGGTCAAGTGGTGGTGGGGAGACAAGCACAGACATAAAAACACACAAACATAGATATATATATACATATGAAAGAAGTCCTTCGCGTGTGGGTGTGTATATATATATGTATATATATAAGCAATGTTAATTCTCTAAATGAAGTATTAACAGTAACTGCACGATAAAGTGTAGTATATTGCCACTTAAGTGTGGCTGACCCCTAGGGGTGGATGTTACTGTTGCTTTTAGCCCCAGGAGGACATCTCCTCCAGCTGGCTTATCCCTCTCACCATGATCTGTAGCACGAAATCCGGATCCGTTCGTGCTACAGATCATGGTGAGAGGGATAACTTCCCTTGACAAACAGGACACAGTCGTGTGTCGATAAGCCAGCTGGAGGAGATGTCCTCCTGGGGCTAAAAGCAACAGTAACATCCACCCCTAGGGGTCAGCCACACTTAAGTGGCAATATACTACACTTTATATATATATATATATATATATGTATATATATTCTTTCAGGTTGTCTACTAAATCCACTCACAAGGCCTTGG
This sequence comes from Octopus bimaculoides, assembly GCF_001194135.2. NCBI lineage: Eukaryota > Metazoa > Mollusca > Cephalopoda > Octopoda > Octopodidae > Octopus > Octopus bimaculoides. The sequence continues at coordinate 7,672,977 of NC_068988.1, forward strand.
TCGGCCCGAGGCTATAGTAGAAGACACTTGCCCAAGGTATCACGCAGTAGGACTGAACTCGGAACCATGTGGTAGGGAAGCACCCGCGCTTGTATATACAAACGTATATTATATGTTATAAACTTAGATAAACTTAGATATATTTCGTCCAAAGATTGGTCCAGGCCATGTCTAACTTAGTAGCATCACCTGATAGGATTATCTAAATCGTTTTAAAGTTAAGTGTTATGTTATCATGGTCCATTCGAGTAGGGGGTTCTTGTTGAGTGGGTTGTATCCAGGTATAGGTGGCTTATCTGGTATTCCTTGACGAAATTTGTCCAAATTCCGTTAAAGCTGATAGGATCCTTTTTCTCTTTGATCTGCTTCGGGACGATGTTAAATAGGGCAGGGTCTGATGAGGTAAAGAAATCGTGTTGCAGTGTATTTATGTGTTGTGATCCTGAATTGGATAGGGGACGTGTGGCCCGTGGTCCTAGGCTTGGATGAATTTTGAAGCTAATGCAGAGGTCGTTTGAGCAATGCTGTCGGTATATTCTCCACATCTTGCAAATGATGTATCGCTCGCAGCGGCGCTGGAGAGAATAGAGTTATGTATGTCTATTTTATATGTTATCTTTCATCTTTTACTTGTTTCAGTCATTTGCCTGCGACCATGCAAGTTCAAAGAAATCCACCCTAGGATATTCTTTATTGGTCCCTCTTTGCCGAACCGCTAGGTTACAGAGACGTAAACTCACCAACATCGGTTGTCAAGTGGTGGTGAGGGACAAACTGAGACACAAAGATACACAAACACACACACACACACACACACATACATACACACACACACATACATATATATGTATATATACGACAGACTTCTTTTATTTTCCGTCTACCACACCCATTCACAATGTTTTTGCCAGCCCGAGGCTATAGAGGACACTTTGCTAAGGTACCACGCAGTGGGACTGAACCCAGAACCATATTTTTGGGAAGCAAGCTTCTTACTACATGTCCACGCTTATAGGTATATATAAACTTATATAAGTATGCGTATATGTAAGTATACATACATACATACATACATACATACATACTTACATATATA
>NC_068988.1:7674259-7676670 GCF_001194135.2 Octopus bimaculoides
ATATATATGTATACACACACACACACATACATATAATATATTTATACACGCGACCCTACAATCCTGCCTGGCGGGTAGACGCTACTAAATGCTGAATAGACGTCCATAGACTTTACTGTATAAATGTTATATCCTTATTGTGTATGTACATATGTGCAATGAATTTGTGTACATGCGTGTGTATACGTGTGTATACACCTGTGTGCGCAAGTCTGTGTGTGTGTGTGTGTGTGTGTGTGTGTGTGTGTGTGTGTGCGTTTGTGCCTATGCGTCTCCCGCCATATTTACACGTAGTGCTAGCAACGAGATCAACAGCACTAATCTTATCAGGGTCGTAAGGACATCACAGACCAACCAGTTCTCATGTAGAGGATTTGAATGGGTGAACAAACATGGAGGCGAAGATGGTAAAGATGGCGAGATTCCCTTTGCATTTTACACGGACTTTCCCCGCCTCCCTCTCTCACGCTGACACGTACACACACACACACGCACGCAGACGCACACACACACAGATAAATTAGAAACTAACAAGTCATTACGGACCGAAACATTAAGAAAACACTCGTCCATTATATGATACCAGCGCAGATCTTCGCGCCGGACATTCACAGACGCTCAACATTTTTAATCCTGTATTAAGACGTACAAATGTTTGCGCATATATACGTCAACACACAGACACACACAACATACTCCCAGGCATGCATATATATATATATGTGTGTGTGTGTGTGTGTGTGTGTAAGCAATAATAAATCTCTGAGCGCGGTATAAACAGTAGCAGCACGACATCGTGAAGTATATTTGCCGCCTAAATGTGGCTAGCCCTGAAGGGTCGATGCTACTGTAGCTTGTAGCCCCAGGAAGACATATCCTCCAACTGGCTATTGACACACTATCTGTGCCCTATCACTATTTGCAAAGGGAAGTCATCGTTCCCACCTTCAGCCTGACGTGATGCACACGGACCCGAGTTTCTGGGTATTGACCCATCACCAGCGTGTGACAACCACCGGTTGGCGATAGGAAGTGGTTCCCAATACAAATAGATATATATAGTTTTTCTAGTGACGAAAAGTCACTGATCTCGGTGTTTATAAATATGTGGTTGAGTTGGTGTGTTGGTCGAGTTGTCGATGCACACACCCAAGTGTGAGCATCTATTCACACAAGAATCTCAAATGGAGAATTTCTCGAATTTAAAAAAAAATTTTTACTGAAATCTTCAAATAGATCGGATTTGAAGAATCCGCGTCAGTTTCTTTAGCTCTTTCTCCGTGTTCAAGTAGTTCTGGGTTTTCGTGCACATGTGATTATAGATATAAATGAGAATTCATAATCAGAGTACAAGAGCTGTAAGTTCCGAATTAATTCGCCATAGATGTCCTCATTTTCTTGGATCTTTCATTGTACATTCACATCCGCACGGCAACTGAACCCCACAACAGTGCATGCTTTTGTTCCTTTCCCCACAGAAGAATATCAGGTCTGTTATGTTTGCACCGAATATATGTTTTCATTGGGGTCTTCCTACAATACTATCCTACGGATAGCATTGTGAATAATCTTTGCAATTATATCGTGCCTTATGAGCAGGTAGCATCTCGTAGACATTTTAGGGCAGCTGCTGATGATGTGGGTGATATCTTCCACGTATAGCAGAGCCGACATTTATCGCAACGTCGAGGTTTGGTGCAGTTTTTGTCCCGTTTGTTGATCAGCAATTTAGTAGCTATCTCCTGTTCTTGAAAACCGAAGACATATCCTTCTAGGTGGGATGGAACGTATCTATCACAGGTCCGGGAGAGGCTACTCTTCCTGTTGTTGTCATCCAGGTTACGGAATATGTACCCCTGCATAGCTTTTGTCGGTATGGTGCCTGCTTCTCTTCCAAGCTTCTGTTTAAGTAGGCCACTCCAACCTCCTTTGGGTCACATGAGACAGTTGTATTCGCAGATTAAATCTGAAGATGTTGTTGCTCTCTCTTTTGAGAATGCATGGTATATACAGATTGTTTTCTTTACTGTTCAGCAGGTGTTGTCAGAGTGATACGTTGCGACATTCAAAGGCTGTTTAGACTGACCTTACGCTTCAACTGTCACTATTTCGTCTCGCATAAATCTTATCGCTCTCACTGTTAATGAGGAAGTTACCAGTGGTGGTTATTACCTTTCCGATTTTGATAGCCATGCTGCGTACCTCATCCAGATAGATGCATGTATGTATGTATGTATGTATGTATGTATGTATGTATGCATGTACGTATGTATGTACGTAGGTAGGTATTTCCCTCTCTCTCACTCTCTTTCTCTTCCTCTCTTTCTCCCCCCATACCCACCTTCCCCCTCTTTCTCTCCCCCCATACCCACCTTCCCCCTCTCTCAATCCACCTTCCCTCTCTTATACCC
>NC_068988.1:7677041-7677914 GCF_001194135.2 Octopus bimaculoides
AAGATCACCAGCATTCTACCTCCCACACACAGCCCCTCGTTCCCGATCACCGTTTGTTATCTCCCCCTTTCTTAGCTCTCCTGAAAAAAGAATTTCTAACTTCCGGTCAGCCATTGTTATGATCGGCCATTATTATGATTGACCGTTGACTGAACACTATTCAATTTTTTTTCTCCGTGTTTTTCTCCTTGTCTGTATTCTTTCTGTTGAAGAGCGTAGCTCGAAACGTCAAAGACTTTCCGTATTCCCGAGCGTCATACTAATACATCCTTTTGTTATTTACACCACCTGTCCTCGTCTGTTGTTATTATTTGTATATTCTCCCATATATATATGTGTGTGTGTGAATGTGTGTATGTGTGTATGTAAGTATGCATATATGTATGGATGTTTATATGTATGCTTGCAAGCATGTATATATGTATGTATGTATGTATGTATTATGCATGTTAGTCCGTGGCACTCCGTCGGTTACGACGATGAGGGTTCCAGTTGATCCGATCAACGGAACAGCCTGCTCGTGAAATTAACGTTCAAGTGGCTGAGCACTCCACAGACACATATACCCTTAACGTAGTTCTCGGGGGAGATTCAGCATGACACAGTGTGACAAGGCTGACCCTTTGAATTACAGGCACAACAGAAACAGGAAGAATGAGTGAGAGAAAGTTGTGGTGGAAGAGTACAGCAGGGTTAGCCACCAACCCCTGCAGGAGCCTCGTGGAGCTTTAGGTGTTTTCGCTCAATAAACACTCATAACGTCCGGTCTGGGAATCGAAACCGCGATCCTACGACCGCGAGTCCACTGCCCTAACCACTGGGCCATTGCGCCTCCACATTATGCATGTATGTAAATATGTATATATGTATGTG
>NC_068988.1:7678442-7681461 GCF_001194135.2 Octopus bimaculoides
ATTGTAGAAGACACTTGCTCAAGATGCTACACAGTGGAACTGAACCCGGAACCATGTCGTTGTAAGAAGCAAGCTTCTTACCACACAGCCACGCCTGCACCTGTTGAGAATTGGTTTTCTCACCGGAACCCGAAAATATTTGGGAAACGCTTAACTTTCTTTTATGAGGTAGAATTCTAAACAGAAGTCTACCATGTGCACGCGTTCTAATATTGCTTCACTAATCTCGTTGATTTTGATTTTAAAAAATAAATAACGATAAACGGAATTGTATGTGTGTACAAATTCTAAATCAAAGAATATGATCCGCATTTTGCGAAATTGAAATATAAAGGTTATTTGCAATATGGCCGTTGCGGTGAACAGAAAGAATTCAAATATTTCTTGCACCAATTATAACTAATGGCATCAAGAGGAAATGGCAGCTACTTTAAATGATTACTTATTGTATCCTTTCAGACCTGAAACATCAGTCTTTAAATCATGTTATTCCATACAAGAATACTTCTGTCTAACTCGTAACTGCCCCATTAACGTAGAAATTTTCTCATCTGTCACGTTTGACAAGTATATATTCAAGTATGTTCATAAAGGAAATTATTCTATTCATTTTAATATCGTGGAAATTGATGCAAACGGTGAAGTCATTTACAATGAATTTGACCAAAGTGCTGCTTCTCGATATATCAATGCTCCAGAAAGTATGTGATACCTCTGGATTTGCGAAATGCATGATAAATCATTCACTCGACGATTTATATATTCATTCTTGATATGTTTCGGTAGATTCGAACATGAATACGCTAATCGCTGATGGATTTTGTCACTGGATTACAGTTTCTTTCAGACCAACGTACGTTTATAATGCACTAGTAGTGATGGTTGTTGTATGGATGCAATGTGGTTTAAACTCTGATAATATAAAGTTTTCTGATTAAAATGAGTCAGGATGAATTGCAATAAGAAAATACAAAGACTAGTTAGAATTTACCGCCCTTCGACATTTATTTCCGTCGCTAAAGTGAATGCACCAACCGGCACAACAAATAGAACTCTGTCAAAAACTTTACACATTTTCCCAATGGTTCTCGAAGTTGAAGATACGTGTTAGAAGAAAGGCAAAGCATAGTGTCAAAAAGTCTAGTCACACGTCTCCACTCACCGAAGTTACCAAGTGGAATACACTACTGTCATTGTCGAAGATCCAAAACTCGATCGTAGCAAAACTCACCGCCCTCAGAAATTAAAGGGAAACTCGTCCCTTAAATAGTTGATTTTGGGACGCTTGACCAATCTATCACTTCAATGGGTGGACATCCACGCAAAGCCAAATGGACGTGATAAACCACCTCACGATAAACCAAATATAGGTAGCTAAAAGTAAAGATCCGCAATGTGGGTAGCTAAAGGTAAAGAGCCATCATGCTTCTGCTACACACTCAGTTCATTAGTGTGTGTATTTTGTGTGTATTTTGAATTACATAATCTTTTATGGGGGCACCAAAATCTTTTAAGTGTAAGGCCTCGATGGGTCTTAATCCGGCCCTGCATGAACACCACTTATTGAATGGTTTGCATAAATGTAAAAGAAATAAAAATGGAGACCAATCTAGAAACGAAGAGTGAAGGTGATGCTCTATTAATTTTCAGTCTTTTTGATTTTGTTACTGTCCAGGAGGATCCATGACCGGACTCAAGGCCTTCAAGTTTGGTGAAATTCAGGGAGGAATATATCCTCAAACCTGAACCCCAATCCCAATGTTTGCAACAGAGAGGACTCCGCTAAAAGAAAAAAAATACCCAATACGGTTGGCGGTGGTGTTAAACCGCGCGAACCAAAGAAATTCAATGTCCCTACCATCAATTAATGTACATACCATCAATTAATACCATCAATTAATGTACATACCAGCTGCCAGGGATGTGTTTAATATGTAAATTGGTCTGTCCATTTGTGTTACACCGCTAAACTGTTTAAGCAGTGTTTTCGTGGGTAGTTAATAGTTGAGATATGGCGCTGATAAAAAAAGCAACAACTCTTGAAATATGCATATACATCCCACTATTATTTTTTCTGTCTTCGATCGCATTGTTTACATAGACGTATTCGTATAGGAAACATCGTAACTTTCAGTACTGGCTCTAAATTCTATAGAACATCTGTAGAGATAACTTTAGAAAATGATTAACTCGCACTGCTAACACAGCTAGGATGCTGTATTGACTTATAAGCTTTCAATATACTTGGTAATACATGGTAGCAAAACGAAACCGTGTCCCCACCAACAATTAAAAGAAATAGTTGTTCTCGTTGTTCTTTCTTTACATTTCTGTCGTCCAAAAATCTTTACAAAATTATGGCATAAATATTTTATTTCGTCTTTTTTTTTGTTTTCTAACTTGGTAACAGAAGTGGCGCACAGATCCGAAACAAACAACGTAATCCATCTCATCCGATGTTTTATCCATTTCATTAATTCACCGCCAACAATTAGTCATTTATTTATGAACACTGAAGGGACAAAAAAAACTAAGTTGATCTACGCATGCGCATACGCGCGTGCGCGTGTGTGTGTGTGTGTAAGAACGGATGTCTATTTCATCTGAAATTTCTAATTTAGACGTATACAATAATAGGTGGTCATATATCTTAGAATCTACAACGAAAATTGAAACATCACATCTTAAAGAATGATGTCAGATTTAAGATTAATGGCAGACCATATGAATGGTCTTGGAAGAATTGCCGTTCGTTAGGAGGAAGGGAAGCGATAATGGGGTTGATTATCAATTGTTTAAAAATTTCTAATCTATTTGTTTCTTAGGTGGGGACTGGAGTCAACAAGTATGTGCGTGTGTGTGTGTGTGTGTGTGTGTGTGTGATGGTGTAGCAAACACTGGCTATCGTGACAAGGTGATGTACAGAGAACAACTGCTTAGAAAAATGGTGATTGTGACGATAGTGTTGTTGTTGATGTTGTTGTTGTTGGTGGTGGTGGTGGTGATGATAGTAGTAGTG
>NC_068988.1:7683007-7684078 GCF_001194135.2 Octopus bimaculoides
GGGTGTAAGGAACTGGATGGGGTGGAGTGGGAAGGTAGAGTAGGAGCGTGTTGGGGTGTGGTGGGATGAGCTTACGGTGACCCGTACTGGGAGTGTGTGGATGTTGCAATGCTAAGAATCGTGAGGCCGTGCAGTTACTGATGCAGGTATTTAGATCAGGACACGACGGAAAAAGAGAACAATGGAAGCTGTGAAGGCTGTAGAGTCGTGAATAAGACACGGAGATACTCATGTGTGTTGCACTATGTCGAGATGCAAGGAAAGGACAGGAGGTCACTAACCCGAAACGAAGTGCAAGTGCAAGCTCTGATGTAAAGGAACGAACTAGCAGGTGTGTTGGGCTGAGGCGTCTGACAGCTTAAATTAAGTTGGGTCCAAACGGTAACCCCTTGTGTCTCAAGGCCTGGCCGTTGGAAATGGAAGCCCTTCCGATAAAATTCCTAATTCAGGCAGATTACAATGCCTTATTTCACCCATGAAACTGCTACCCCCTGTACCTGAAGAGACGAATTCCGGGGAATATTCTCATTAACTGTCCAAAAGTTCTGGGAGAGAGTCGTTACGGATGGTGGTAAGATCAGATTGTGTACATCATAACCGACATCATCAGACGTGAATAGATGACTTACACGCATATAGTGTGAAAACCATGAGCTGGTATGCCCGGACAATGCATACCTAAGAATAAATTCAAATACGAAATAGAAGCCGTTTGATTCAGTTCGAGTAGGTGATATTAATAAGCCTCAAAAATGGCGAAACATCGATGTCTATCACTCTTGAATGGGGATTGGGGTGAGTTGTCTCACCTGTACATCACTTTCAGGTGTTATAAACCCAGTGCTTCGAAGCGCCAGTGTTTTAATGGTGGCAGCTGATGAAGGATATGTTATCTATGTGGCCTGCTTGTTTTTTGTACCTTGTTTATCATTTTGTCTATGTTTTTTTGCAACGTCATGTACCCAGATATGTATCTATATGTACATGTAGATGAAGGTATGTACATACATGTATATATATATGCATATACTCATATATTGCTTATATATATATATATATATATATATATAT
>NC_068988.1:7684531-7687351 GCF_001194135.2 Octopus bimaculoides
ATATATATATATATATATATACATATATATATATCATAGACGGACGGATAGGCGGAGGCACAGACAGACACACAGAAAAAAGAGAGAAATATGAATTTGTATGTGTATATGTGTCTGTGTGAGCCATTGTCTATATGTTTGTATGTATGTGTGTGTGTGTATGTGTGTCTGTGTGTACTGAACCAACACCCAGATGTTACATCCTTTATACACTCGCGCGCACCCACATCCCTACCCCCACCGCCCAACAGGCGCACACATACTCAAACGCACACGCACACACACATACATTTTATTGAAACCCCAGGTTACTTGTTATGCTATCATATATACATGACAACAACAACAGCAACAACAACAACGTCTACAACTATAACAACAAAACTAACAACAATAGCAATGACACTTTCCTCCCCCACCCCACCCCGTCAACAAGCTGTAAACATGAAATTAACTTCTACCAAGATAACAAAAATGTTTTTCGTTGTGTCTACATATTGTTCGGCTGCTGCTACTGCTGCTGCTGCAACTACTACTACTGCTGCAGTTGTTGTTGTTGCTTTTGTTGTTGTTCTTTATATTGTCTACGTTTTTGATGAAGGAAAAGAAAGGAAGCGATAGTGACATGTTTGAAATAAGCAATTGCTTTCTTGGTGTATATATTATTCAAAACTGTTTTCAGAGCTTTTTTATACGTAATTGTTATTATTATAATTGTTATTATTATCATTTTTATCATAATAATAATAATAATAATACTAATAATAATAATAATAATAATTATTATTATTATTATTATGTAATAATTACATATGTATATGTCTGTATGTACGTATATGTGTGCGCGTATACATATATATAATGTATGTGATTGTGACATTATATACGCATATATGTATAATTGTGCGTAAGTACGTACGTACGTATGTATGTATGTACGTATGTAGCTATGTTCTTATCTATATATGTACGTAATGTAAGTATGTGATTGTGACTTTATATACCCATATATGTAATGATGGAGGCGTATATACTCGTATCTGTATGTTTATATTCATATATATGTAATATATATTATATATTATACGGATATAAGCAGTACGTATACACGCACATACACTCTCACAGGTATAGCAATGAAATGAATGATTCCCTCGAATTCAACTTATGAGAGTCTAACTGTTTTTCTTTTTTTCTTTTTAACTTTGTTCTCCATGACTCTTCTGAGACTTGAATCCAGCAAACGATCTACAAACGATTTTTTCTAATCCTTTAATTCCGCTGCCCACTACCCATCTCTCCTCCTTCCACGTGACCGGTGTCCGGCCAGCCATCATCTTTCTTTCTTGGTCAGACTGCCGACCGCCAACACCTCTCATGTTCATCTCCTATGTTCCTACCTGTAAGCTTTCACTTCATACACGCGAGCTCAATTTGATTCGTTCTCAGTCGATAGACGCCTGTTGTTATTTCTTGTTTGTATTCCTAACTGTGTACAATGTTGTACGATTTTTGTTTGCTTGTTTATTGCTTTGTCTTTGTTGCCGTACATATTCACTAGCTTTCTTACAAAGGGGTTTAATGCTCTTAGCTTAGACTTTTTAGGAAACAACCAGATCAAAGCATCTCAAGTGTAACTGCCAGAAATGGTCGTAACTTCTGGAACTTGACTGAGGAAAGAAAGCCACTTGGCTGAGCAAAGAAAGTCTTTTTTTTTGCCTGTTCTTCTAATTCTTGTTTCTCGTGTCCACATTTGCATTGTCTATCTGTCCAAATGTTTTAATGTCCTCTATTGCGTTTTTCTTCCATTTTCATATTTATATACTCTTTTACTCTTTTACATGTTTCAGTCATTTTGACTGTGGCCATGCTGCAGCACCACCTTTTAGTCGAGCAAATCGACCCCAGGACTTATTTTCTGAAAGCCTAGTACTTATTCTATCGGTATCTTTAGCCGAACCGCTAGATTATGTGGACGTAAACACACCAGCATCGGTTGTCAAGCGATGTTGGGGGGACAAACACAGACACACAAACATACACACACACACACATACACATATATATATGCATATATACGACAGGCTTCTTTCAGTTTCCGTCTACCAAATACACTCACAAGGTTTTGGTCGGCCCGAGACTATAGCTTAAGACACTTGCTCGGGACTGAACCCAAAACCATGGCGTTCATAAGCAAGCTACTTACCACACAGCCACTTCTACGCCTATATATGTATATTATATATACATACATATATATATATATAAATATAAATATATGTAAATATATGCATATATATATACATGCAAAAATATATATGTATGTATATATATAAACATATATATATGTATATGTATGTATGTATGTATGTATGTATGTATACACAACGATATTAAAGTCATCAGCTATTGTAAAGGAAACAATATTTTTACGATGCATTCATTATATCGCCAAGAGTTCATAAGAGTTCTCTTTTATTATTAAAGCAATATTGAAATATTGAATTTATGATTTTGAATTTTTGTAATACATAAAAGATTTTGATTTCTGCTATGCCAGAAAATAAAAATTTTAAATTTTTAGAAATGCTTAGATAAATTCTTGTATTTTAATAATTTGCATCAATAAACAGAGAAAGTAATAATTTGTTATTCATTTGCATAAAAAAAAATATAAGAAAAGAAATTCAATGATTATAATCATTGTTATATGGATTGGTAGCATTCTCAATATAACATTTATGAAATAGTATATGAAATAATATATGATATATATAATATATATATATATATATATATATATATATATATATATATATA
>NC_068988.1:7687985-7688986 GCF_001194135.2 Octopus bimaculoides
ATATATATATATATATATATATATATATATACATACTTACAAACATACATACATACTTCAGATCCTAACCTCCTATAAAGTGTATATTGATAAAATTATATATTGTCATTGTGGAAAATCTATTAAAGGCACGGTGTTCAGAAACTATTTCAAAACCAAACAGACAATTAAAATCTTATTATTGTCTTTTAATACAAAACTCCGAAGAAATTGATTCCATTATAATGGTAAAGTATATTGTTTGGTTTGGGGTGAGAGAGTGAGTCGTTGAAATTATTGTCGAATTTAATCTTGCTTGTGTCTTGAAAATGGGAAAATAATAAGTATATAAAGAATCTACTAAATAGACGTTTGAAAACTTAAAATAATACACACGCACTCACACACACACACATACACACACACATACGCACATACACACAGATCGTGGCACTCCGTCAGTTTCGACGACGAGTGTTCCAGTTGATCCGATCAACGGAACAGCCTGCTTGTGAAATTAACGTGCAATTGGCTGAGCATGTGTGTGTGTGTGTGTGTGTGTGTGTGTGTGTGTGTGTGCGTGTTTGCCCCCCACTACTGCTTGACAACTTGTTTTGTTGTCCACCCCCACACGTAATTTAGCAGTTCGAATAAACTGACCAATAGAAAGTGTCTTCTACTATAGCCTCGGGCCGACCAAAGCCTTGTGAGTGGATTAGGTAAACGGAAACTGAAAGAATCCCGTCGTATATATGTATATATATATATGTATGTATGTGTATATGTTTGTGTGCCTATGTTTCTCCCCCAACATCGCTTGACAACCGATGCTGGTGTGTTTACGTCCCCGTAACTTTGCGGTTCGGCAAGATAGACCGATAGAATAAGTACTAGGCTTACAAAAAATAAGTACTGGGGTCGATTTGCTCGACTAAAGGCGGTGCTCCAGCATGGCCGCAGTCAAATGACTGAAAGAAGTAAAAGAGTAAGATATATGAAACGTCTAGATAGAATAGAGACAG
>NC_068988.1:7689899-7690326 GCF_001194135.2 Octopus bimaculoides
GATGATGATGATATTGAAACTTCTTCGTATATTTATCTTCGTGTGAAGATGCTACAAAAATGTTTGTGAATATAAACATACATTTATATATACAGATCATATATATATATATATATATATATATATATATACACACACACATACATACATACATAAGTATATTTATATACATCCATGCGTATACCCTCGCGCATCTGTATTATCATTAGTATGTAGGTATGTATAAGTGGGTTGGGTGAACCACCATGTCTTAGTAGCTACATGTGAAGTTAATTAACATTCTTCAGCTTGCTTCTGAAGAAGCGAATAATATGTTCAATAAAATTCTCATCTTAACTGAGTAATAATAAATAAATATTGCATATACATATCTATGCACCTCTATATGTATGTATGTATGTATGTATGTATGTACATATATATATAT
>NC_068988.1:7690426-7691428 GCF_001194135.2 Octopus bimaculoides
GTGTGTGTGTGTGTGTGTGTGTGTGTGGACGTAAATATGTTCGTTGGTATACATACATTTGTGTGTGCCTCTGCCAGTGCGAATGAAAGCGCATAATAAAAAAAAACATCAGTAGGATTAAACAATTAAAAAGTCACATGGCCACGCCAAAATATTAATTAAGGAAAAGTACATCCCAATAGAGAAAGAGAGACGAGAGAAAAGAAACAAAGGAACAACAGAAGAGAATAAAGAAAGCAAAAACAAGCAAAAAAGGGGGGAATTTAAATTAAAAAGGTAAGGACAGGTGGTTGGAGTTTGTGTAGGCATTTGCCAATTCCTGCCATTGCTCTGTTGTAGCACTTCTCAAAGAATCTTGAACAGTTCGGTTAGTAATTTCCTGCTGCCGTATCAGAGGAAGTATAGTTACAGCTGCATTCTTTGAAAGATGTTGACATTAGATAACTGAAAGAGAAGAATATTTTTGTATTTGCATTTCTTTAATAAATCATGGAATATGGTTTTACAGAATGGCTCAACATCGAAACAGAGCACACGCATGCAAACACTACTCACACAAACGCATGCAAACACACGAGCACACACACACACACACACACACACACACACACGCATGCATAGTTTTAAACAGGCATTCACTATTTTACATACATATTTATATGCAGTGAAGGCGCATGGCTTAGTGGTTAGGGTACTCGGCTCTGGATTGTGAGACTGTGAGTTCGATGTCCTGTGGCGCGTTGTGTCCTTCAGCAATACACTTTATTTCACGTTGAAGTAATCCATTCAATCGGCAGAAACGATTGGTATCTGTATTTCAAAGGATCAGTCTTGTGATATTCGGGTGCCACACTGAATCTGCCTGACAGCTACGTTAAGGATACATGTGTCTGTGGAGTGCTCAGCCACTTGCACGTTAATTTGACGACCTACCTGTTCCCTTGATCAGACCAAATGGAGCACACACATCATCGCAACCGGTGGAGTACCAATTCATATATA
>NC_068988.1:7693381-7694818 GCF_001194135.2 Octopus bimaculoides
AGGATGTTGTTGTTCGATCTAAGGTATCTCATTGCGGTATCAAGTGCTTGTAGAAGACATTTGTGGGACATAGTTGTTTCATCCCAAACAATGAGTTTGCACTTTTTCAAAATTATCGCTTCGTCCGAGGAAAGCATTGTGTGGCACGTTGGGTTTTCTTGATGTGCTACATTGGAAGGCAATTTGAAGGTAGAGTGTGCTGTCCGTCCGCCGTCGAGAAGAGTCGAGGCTATTCCTGAGGAGGCAACAGCAATATCAAGGTCACCATTATGCCGCAGTTTCGCAAGAAGAAGTTTCGGAAGAATGTTTTCCAGTTCTACTGGATGCCTCTAAGGAGATGACACCGCCAGTATGTGTGGAGATGTTTCCGAGGACGAAATTGAATGCGTCAGCTTGGTCGGAATTCAGAAAGGGCTCGTTGTCAGCAATGTACTAATTGAGTTTGTGGTTGTTGTAGGGTGTTTCTCTGAGAATGAGACGATTGGGACAGGCGTCTTCATTTCTGTCTGAAGTGTTGAGAGAATAAGCGTCCAATCGTTGACCTCCAATTGATATAACAAAGTCTTCCAAGAGAAGAAACGCTCCGTTGTAAATGGCAGGGGTAGTATGAACGTCGATGCTACCTGTGATTTGGCGAGTCTGCAGCAAAATGTCATGGCACATTGAGTTTTTGTATTTATTCTATAGTGAATGTGAGTCTGTCAGGTTGCCGAAACCAGCATTATTGGTGTGGGAGCCTGTTCGGAGAATGACCCAGAGAGGTCTCCTCAAGTGCATTATCATATTGATCATTTGTATCTGTTTGGAACAGGCATCTTTGAAAGTGCCGCATAAGTGGCCGTCCACTGTGCGAAGGCTGTCGAAGGAGGTTGGTCCCTGAATGACATGAAGTAAGATCCGCAGATGGAAGCATTCGAAGTTCAGGACATGAACTGTGTAGACGCGTCCGATTGTGTCGCCTTTATACACAGTTGGATCCAACTGCGTAGGCCGGCCTTGTTTTCGTCGTTCAATTCTACGTTAATGTGTGCATAAAATGTTTGGCAGAGCATCGTGTTGTGGAGTGAAACCCACCGACTGTCAACCAAAAATACTTGGTTATAACCTTTTTTGATGATTGCTGTGTGAGGCAAACAATTAATTTCTGACTGTTACTTACGGTGTAGGGGAGACTATAAATTTCTGACTATCACTTTGCAAAGTACTGACCTTCTGACCCTAGAAGCCCCATTACTCCATATTACTCCATAAGTGAAAAATCTAAATAGTGTAGTGCTATCTGTGGAACATAAGTGATGTATTTGCCAAGCGCGAACGAAATCGGATGAAAAATCTTGATTTTACGTGGGATCAACGTACTGATCGGTCACATATATACACACACACATTATATACACTCACATCTTCTGTCTTTTATATACGTATATATATATATAT
>NC_068988.1:7695200-7697714 GCF_001194135.2 Octopus bimaculoides
CCCTGGCCTGAGGAGAGACTCTGTCAGGGGCTTCGAAACTTGAAGCAGCACGGAATCCGAATTAAACAGTTTTAAGCAATACGTGTAACCCTCAATAAATGTGTTGAGTGTCCTTTCACTCACGTGTGCTTGTCCACTCACTCATGTGTGTGTGTGTGTGTGTGTGTGTGTGTGTGTGTGTGCGTGTGTGTACATATATACGACAAGCTTCCACACAGTTTTCGCTGACCAAATTCACTTACGATTTATTGGTCACCCGGGTGCTATAATTGGAGACAGTTGTCCAATATGCCTCTGATCAGAATTGAACTTGAAATCACACGATTGTATAGGTAGCTTCCAAACCACACAGACATGCCTACATCCTCACATACATACATACATACATACATACATACATACATACATACATATATATACATGCATATGTACATATATATACATGCATATGTACATATATATACATACACAAATATGCATGTATCTATGTCTACTAGAATAGTGTGTGTTTGTTTAAAACTATACGTGTATGTATATGTGTGTGTGTGTGTGTGTGTGTGTGTGTGCGTGTGTGTGTGTGTGTGTATGCGTCTGCTCTGTTTCGATGTTGAGCCATTCTGTAAAACCATATTCCATGATTTATTAAAGAAATGCAAATACAAAAATATTCTTCTCTTTCAGTTATCTAATGTCAACATCTTTCAAAGAATGCAGCTGTAACTATACTTCCTCTGATACGGCAGCAGGAAATTACTAACCGAAATGTTCACGATTCTTTGAGAAGTGCTACAACAGAGCAATGGCAGGAATTGGCAAATGCCTACACAAACTTCAACCACCTGTCCTTACCTTTTTAATTTAAGTTCCCCGCCATTTTTTTCTTGTTTTGTTTTGTTTCGTTTGCTTTATTTAACCCTCTACTCTCTCTGTCACTCACACACGCTCTGTCATATTTCCTCCTCCGCTTTCTCATTCTCTGGTTTCGAATATCTGTGCCTGTGTGTGTGTGGGGGGGGGGTGTTTTCCTTGTTTAAATCTCCGTATTATTCTGGCTAATTATCACGAGCCTTATAGGCGCAGGAGCCGCTGTGCGGTAAGTAGGTTGCTTACCAACCACATGGTGTCTTCTCCTATAGCCTCCGGCCGACCATACCTAGTGAGTGGATTTGGTAGACGGGAACTGAAAGAAGCCAGTTGTACATATATGTGTCTGTGTCTTCCCCCCACCACTATCACTAAGGCGTATCCAATTTGACCACCAAGAGCCGCAGTTAAGTTCTCATCTTTGTGGATCTTAAAATGTTTTTTGAGGCCTCCGTTAGATTTGCAGACATTCTGGCATACACGTCATTGAAAGGTGTGCACAAACATATAGGCAGAATAGCTGGTGGAGGTTCGTTTTCCATGAGTTCGCAAATGAGATTTGAGCCCAGCAACAGGAACGCATCGTCTGTCACAAACTGTGCCCACAAAAATCGTAGTAGTCTTTTGCCTTTTTACTCTTTTACTTGTTTCAGTCATTTGACTGCGGCCATGCTGGAGCGCCGCCTTTAGTCGTAAAAATCGACCCCAGGACTTATTCTTTGTAAGTATAGTAATTATTCTATCGGTTTCTTTTGCCGAACTTCTAATTTATGGGACGTAAACACACCAACATCGGTTGCCAAGCGACGGTGGGGGGAGAAACACAGACACACACACGCGTGTGTATGTATGTATGTATGTATGTATGTATGTATGTATGTATGTAATTATGGATGTATGTATTTGTGTGTCTGTGTATGTCTCCCCACCGTCGCTTGACAATCGATGTTGGTGTATTTACGTCCCCGTAACTTACCGGTTCGACAAAAGAGACCGATAGAATAAATGCTAGACTTACAAAGAATAAGTCTAGGGGTCGATTTGTTCGATTGAAGGCTTTCACCAGCATGGCCACAAGCAATTGACTGAAACAAATAAAAGAATAAAAGAATATTCGACGGGCTTTTTACAGTTTCCGTCTACTAAATCCAATCACAAAGTTTTGGTCAGCCCGAGACTATAGTAGATGACACTTGCCCAATGTTCCACGCTGTGCGACTTGAATCCAGAACCATGTGGTTGGGAAGCAAGCTTCTGACCGCAGAGCCACATAGCGTGACAAGGCCGGCCCTTTGAAATACAGGACTACTCATTTTTGCCAGCTGAGTGGACAGGAGCAACGTGAAATAAAGTGTCTTGCTCAAGGACACAACGCGTCGCCGGGAATCGAGCTTATAACCTTACGATCGTGATTCGAATGCCCTAAATACTAAGCCACGTATCTTCACTTATATATACACACACACACACACACACACACACATATATATATATATATATATATATATATATATATGAGAAGAAAAGAAAATGCAGATTAAGAAGTTAATTGTTTATTATTAACAACAAATTTGTACATTAAATTTACATGTATGTGGCATGAGTATAATTTCGTCAGAGGAAAAAAGATGTACCTTTGGATGTTATATG
>NC_068988.1:7701426-7703789 GCF_001194135.2 Octopus bimaculoides
ATATATATATATATATATACGCATATATGAGTACAAGACGTCACCAATGGTGCAAATAACATGTAATACGTAAACGATGAGAGAAAAAATAGAAAACAGGACACGTAACGTAATGAACGACCCTTCATGAGTTGTCGGCTGTCTATCTACTCCTCATTTCGAGCATTCAACGACAATATGAGTCTTCAAACACAATAGATAGATGTGTCAGCTGAAATGCAGCAAACGTGAAGGTAGTTAGACACTCGCTCTCTGTCCACGACGAGGAAAGATCACATAATGACGACAGCCATAAGAACTACACCATTCGCTACGACTGCAGCGGCGTCGGCCACAACGGCGTCAGCTACGTCGGCCATGTTGGCTGCGAAACGTTGTTGCAAATTTGACCAAACAGGTTGCTTTTGTTTTTGCTGCCTTTGATGTTATTGTTTTTTTTATTATTTTTGTTTTTGTTTTCTCCAATCTGACAAACCTGCTTAATATTCATTAAATGTTCCTAGAAACCAAAGTGTCATTTAATGTCAGGTGGCATTTCGTTTTAGTTTTATTATAATCATCATCATCGTTATCATCATCATCATCGTTACCATCATCATCATCGTTATCATCATCATCATCGTCGTCTTTGTCGTCATCATTTTTTCTATTATTGTTGTTTGTTTTGCTTTTTTGTTATCGATGCCGTAGCCGTTGATGTTGTTGTTGTTGTTGTTGTTGTTGTCTTTGTCCACGTTGTTATTTATTTATTTATTTATTTATATTTTGTTTTATCTTTTTATTTATTGAAACACAAACGGAAACAACTTTCTACTCATTATCACCTGCACAGCCATTTTAGAGGACAATAAGTTTTGCTGTTCGTTATCATTATTATTGTTGTTGTTGTTGTTATTGTTGATTTCACTGTTATGGTAATGGTTGTTGTTGTCGGTGTTGATGCTGTTGTCGTTATCATTGTTGTTGTTGTTGTTGTTGTCGTTGTGATGCTTTGGTTGTTGTTGTTGTTGTTGTTGTATAGTGGCTGTAGCATTTTTTAATTTTTGTTGAAGCTGTTGTTGCCATTATTATTGTAGTAGTGAATATCGCTGTTGTAGTTGTGGTGGTGGCCTTTGTGGTCGTCCTCGTGGTCATAATGGCGTTGTTGCTGTTGATGTTTTGGTGGTGGTAGTGGTGGTAGTGGTAGTAGTGCTGTTGATGCTGTTGTTGTTGTAGTGGTAGTGGTGGTGGTAGTGGTGTCGATAATGGTGCTGTTGTTGTTGTTGTTGTTATAGTGGTAGTGGTGGTGGTGGTGGTGATAATGGTGGTGGTGATGGTTGTTGTGGTGGTAGTGCTGCTGATGGTGGTTGATATTAATACAAACTTAATACCACACTATATATCCCTCTCACATTATGCCAAGCTAGTTCCTTACCTCATATGTTTATTTATACTAAAACAGTTACATATCAATGCATATTAATTAAACCCCTTCTCTCTATTTTTCATTCCCAGCTCAATTATCTCCCCTACATTGATATTTATTCGTATCCATAAATCCAATAATAAATCCCTGAGCGCTCCTTTTTCATCTTTATAGCCACAGCAAGTATTTACTATCTAATTGTAATATTAACAACTAATTCTCTGCTTTTACTTATTTTTCTACCTGATATTTAATAAATACTAACGAATATTAGTTCTTATGCAAACACTAGTCCATTTTACGAATCTTAATTTCTCTTTAATCCATTTTTACCTCTATAACACTTATCTACGTTAACAATCCACTAGCTTTTTATACACTATCTCCTCTAGTTTAACTTCATTCTCATGTATTAAACTATTTTTAAATATACACCACACTAAGGATTGCTCCTAACTGTCAGGTCACATCTTAATTCAAATATAGCCATGCCTTTCATTGGACATTTCTATACAATCTTTTCTTTACACCACTTATTTGGAGTTAGAATTTCGAATCTACTCACTCAGCTATAGTGGTAACGTGTCTAATATCTCTCTCACTTATATTTTCAAATAATCGCTATAGCCTTTAATTTTAGTTACTACCTAACTGGACCCACACATATCTTTCTTTCTCATAAGGATAAATATGAATCTCCTAGATCCTATTCTTTTTTTTTTTTTCTCCAGTCGTAAAAATTTTGTTTATACTTCTTGCACTAAAGAGTACAGTTATATATAATTAATTTAATTTAATCTAATTAATTAAATTAATTCTATTCAACCATGGATTTGCATGATATTTATATCGCTGTACGAAACGATCGTATGCATGAATTAAAATTCTCTCATATATTTTAACATCTCTTCATTTTTATCAAAATTGTTGAGTTTTATGGGATTTCTTTTCATAAATT
>NC_068988.1:7703907-7705484 GCF_001194135.2 Octopus bimaculoides
ACAGTTCACACTGTGTGTGCATGTTTATATAATGGAAAGAATTACATACAAAACCAAAGAGTAAAAGAGAGAAGGGAGGAGGGAAGGAGAGTAGTAGTAGTAGTAGTAGTAGTAGTAGTAGTAGTAGTAGTAGTAGTAGTAGGAGGAGGAGGAGGAGGACGAGGAGGAGGAGGAGGAGGAGATATGGATGAAATAGAGAAATTCAAAAAAGTTTCTCTGCGCGTTTTAAATGTCTGGCTTGTGTTTACCTACAGGAACACGTTAACAAACGGAATCAGATATAAACCAGACAGCTATGGCTACAGCATGAAGAAAGAGGAGTCGAAAATACACGATGAAAACGTAATGGATGCCGAGAAGATATCTCTCATCTCTTATCGCTTGCTTGTTTCAGTCATTGGACTGCGGCCATGTAGGTGGCGCTCAGCCTTGAACGTTATAGTGCAATGGTTCTTAACCAGGGTCCATATGACCCTTGAGGTTCCATGTGAGATGTTGTTGCTAAAATTTAAGTGCAGGCGTGGCCATGTGGTAAGGAGCTTGCTTCCCAACCACACAGTTCTGGGTTCAGTGTGTGCCTTTATTATGTCTGTGTTTCTCCCTGCTTCAAGCGCTTACTAACCGGTGTTGGTGTGTTTACGTCCCCGTAACATAGCAGTTCGGCAAAAACAAGCAATAGAATAAGTACCAGGCTTTAAAAAAAATGTCCTGGGATTGATTTGGCCGCAGTCAGATGACTGAAACAAGTGAAAGATACAAGGTATATAAGACGAGCTTCTGCACAGTTTTCTTTTACCAGATTTATTCACAAGGCATTGGTCAGCCCGGGGCTTTAGCAGCAGATACAGTACTTTGGGTACTGCACAGTGGGACTGAACGTGCAACCAAAGTTTTGCTGAGTGAACTTCTTTACCGCACACCTATGCCTCCGTACTTATAGATAATTCTATATAAATATGTGTTTATATTTATCTGCCTATATAGCTGTGTGTGTGTGAGTATGTTTGTGTGCGTACACACACACACACACACACACACACACACATATACTCACACACCTTTGCACACACACACGAACACACAATCACATCCTACTCTGGTATAATCAGTTGTCTACAGTGCTAAATTCGTTTATCTGATAATGCCTGATAAGTAATCACTAATCCGGCATTCTTTGACATATTAATATCAAATACAAAATATCAGATAACAAGATAGCCAGAGGATAACAGTGTGATATCTAGGATATAGAATTGATATAATAGCTATCAGCCACAGGCATTGAAATCAATTTTGCACATACCAGATATGTTTATCTTACATTCCTCGGGGAAAATATTTTATCGAAACAGTATCTTATATATATATATATATATATAAACCCTATGTAATTATATGTTTATGAGATAAATATTTTTGTATATATCAGCATAGAAGACCGATAGAATAAGTAGAAGGCTTACAAAGAATAAGTCCCGATTTGTTCGACTAAAGGCAGTGCTCCAGCATGGCCACAGTCAAATGACTGGAATAAGTAAGAGAATAAAAGAATATATATATATATATATATATATATA
>NC_068988.1:7705980-7706952 GCF_001194135.2 Octopus bimaculoides
TATATATATATATATATATATATATATATATATGTGTGTGTGTGTGTGTGTGTGTGTGTGTGTTCTGAAATCTTTCACAGCCTTGAGTTTTTATCTTATTCTGTTAATTTTATATATATTTGTGTGTGTGTGTGTGAAAGAATGAGTAGAGATGGCATTTTTGAGGGGATATTTTTATTTTAATCTCACCCCCACCCCAAATATCATCTCTACTCATTCTTTCATATATATATATATATATACAACACTGTACCAAGAAGTTTCTCTTTATTTTTGATTATGTCGTCATTTCTGTTCCATTCTAACAAAACCGTCCGACGAGCGAAAACGTGAAACTCTGAGTAACAGTTTTTGTGATATTTCTGCTGCTTCTAAAAAAGTATATATATATATACACATATGCTTATTTACTGTAAAAGATGGATGTTTGCGTGCGTGTGGTCTCTCTCTCTCTCTCTCTCTCTCTCTCTGTATTTGCGTATGCAAGCACGCGTTATTAAGTGTATAAGAGTGTATGCCTTTGAATATGTACGTCTCCCATGTATAATCATTTTTTTTTTCATTCATTCTTTCGTTCTTATATTCTTTCCATTTTATTATTGCTTTTTTTTTTTTGAAATGCTGTCGTAAATTGGAAATTAATGCGACAAGTTGACTACGTTTCGTACATCAATAACAATTCTCAGCCTACAGCTCTAACCATATTGGATTTGTCACGAACTGTCATCCGTAATTATCATAAAAATTGACTCACGTTCTCAATGTCTCTGTTTATCAAAGTAACTAAGAATATTTCTCGGTTAACACTTTCCTATCAACGCAACAATGTGAAAGCGAAAATAAAACAACAGCAAAAAAACGATTCTGTGTCGGATGTAGATAAAGCCAACCAACATCTGGATTAGAACATATACACACATATATATATATGTATACATATATATATATATACATACATATATATATATATAT
>NC_068988.1:7707163-7708819 GCF_001194135.2 Octopus bimaculoides
TATATATATATATATATATATATATTTATATATAAATTTGTATCTATATATTTTTCATATCACAATTTGTGAACCGTGTAGATTTCTTGTTTGCAGGTTCTCAGCGGATCAATCACGTGCACGCTGCATTTCTGAGGTGGGAAACGACAAGGGTGTGTCTGGAATTCGATACAGAACAAGTATCGCACAGAATTCTCCGAGAAAAAGACCCGTTTTTCTTTGTCTCGTCAGTTTTCATAAGACACGTATGTATACATACGTACGTACGTGCGTATGTATGCATGTATGTACATGTGTATGTACGCATGTATGTACCTAGGTATGTATGTATGTATGTATGTATGTATGTACGTACGTATGTATATGAGTGTGTGTGCAGACAATAGGTGAGAGCTGGGTATGCTCAGTATAAAACGGGTAGCAGTTTTCAAAAGGATTTGAACTATGAATTCTTCGTCCAGGGCAAGGCCCACGGTGTCAAGAGTGATTATATGGAGGTAGTAATGGAGATAATGACAGTTAGGCTTGATATATATATATTTACACGGAGCACAATAAGAGAAAAAAATAGAGAAAGAATATGTAATTTGCGTATGTATACGACCGTCTTCTGCACAGTTAGAGGATTTCCTCTTTACTTCTGAGTATAACAGTTGAAACTATCTTATATACGAATTTATCTTAAGTTGTTTTGTCTTTCTTGTTGCTGGTAGGTGTACATAGTTTCATAACATGAAAGGTGATAAAAGTGATTACTGTTTAAACAGACAATATATACAATTAACAAAATGCATAAAAAGAAACAAAAGCTTAAGAAATCGCTCTTTTTTCTAATGTAAAATTAGCTTTCATGCATTTTGAAATTGCATCGCGGAATCAGCATGCGGGGTGCAACACTGATTTATTCTTTCAACATACAGTAATCGCTCGCCATATCGCGGTTCACTTATCACGGTTTATTATTTAAGCTTACATTGATTCTTCCGTGGTGTTGTTTTGCATTTATAATAAAATAAATATATACAAATTACAAAAATAATTTTTAAAAAATATACAATACTGTTTCTACTTTGCGGGTTTTCACCTATCGCGAAGAGTTTTGGAACATAACACTGGGCGTCATTCAGTTTCCCTCTACCAAATCTACTCACAAGGCTTGGGCGGCCCGAGGCTATAGCAGAGGACATTTTCCCAAGGTGCCACGCAATGGGACTGAACCCAGAGCCATATGGTTGGGAAGCAAGCTTCTTACCACACAGCCAGGCCTGCGCTTATATTTCTTAATTTTAAATATTTTTGCCGTATTGGGTGCCATAATACAATCCTCACATTTCTCCGAGCTTTTTGATATTTCCGTAGCTTAATTTCTTTGCTAAGATCTCTGATGTTCGTTGAGGTCTCCACTCTGAACTAGTAGAATACAGCCCCCTGTTTTATAACGATTGTTATTTTTAGTTCTTCATTACTTTTTATTCTCAAGGGTAATCACCTTAAGGGTTAATCAAAACATGAAGAGTGTGTTCTCACCAGGAGATTATCTCACACTTTAGAGTAATCATGGTTGAATTAAGTAAAGTATTAAATATAAATCACATGATTACACGAATTACGGATAATTTAGTATATATATATATATATATATATATATATATATAT
>NC_068988.1:7714034-7714606 GCF_001194135.2 Octopus bimaculoides
ATGACAAAGGAATAAACGATTATCTCATGAACCTCAGTAGCTTACACCCGTTTATGCTATACGATGCAGAGTAACACGTTGTGGCTTCATCGGAGCCTTTACTCGAATAACGCTCTGTTCTGAAGCATAAGTATATTGAACTCTAAACCAGGATATTAACCTTGCGATGCCGTGGCTGTGTGGTAAGAAACTTGCTTCCCAACCACATGATTCCGGGTTCAGTCCCACTTTGGGCAAGTGTCTTCTACTATAGCCTCGGACCGACCAAAGCCTTGTGAGTGGATTTGGTAGACGGAAACTGAAAGAAACCCGTCGTATATGTATGTTTCTTGGTCTGTGCTTGTTCCCCCCACAATCGCCTGACAACCGATATTGGTGTGTTTACATCCCCGCAACATAGCGGTTCGGCAATAGAAACTGATAGAATAAGTAATAGGCGTAAAAAAGAATAAGTCCTGGAGTCGCTTTCTTCGACTAAAGGCGGTGCTCCAGCATGGCCGCATTCAAATGACTGAAACAAATAAAAGGAGAAAAAAATAAAGAATACACACACACACACACACACACACACA
>NC_068988.1:7721412-7724489 GCF_001194135.2 Octopus bimaculoides
AGATTGGGTGATAAATTGAATATTAATTCAATTAAAAACCAAGTGGCCTGGCATATAAAGAAATCTGAAAATTCAGAAAAAATTGTATTACACATGTATAAGAGATGACCACTAGGTGGACGTCCAATATGCTAGAAAGAGGTCATCAACGACCCAACCACAAAGAAAAATAATGTTCTCCAGAAAAATTTCGCAAAACACCAGAACAGGACATAATGAGAAATATAAAATAAAGGATTATCTATGGACTGCAGTTTCGAACATTAACGTTTTACTTACGTAACAACATCCGTGTCCTCATCAGCATAGACGTTCTAGAATCAATATAATATGCAGAACTATACACGAATTGTGTTCATGAAATAAGACTTGAACATAGTTCTACCGATTACACTGTGGTTATTTTTCAAAATGCGTCAGCTCTAGCGCGCCAAATTTCCTTAAACAATTCTGCAGAGAATAATTCACTGCAGTATATGGTACCATATATATATATACATGTATATATGGGTACAGGACGTCACCAACGGTGCAAATAACATACACACGATGTATATATATATACATACATACATACATACATACATACATACACACACACACATATATATACATGCAATCTTCACTACTACTACTACTACTACTACTACTACTACTACTACTACTATTACTGCTGCTGCTGCTGCTGCTGCTGCTACTACTACTATCATAGTCGCTATTAGTACTACTGCAACTATTACAACTACAACGAAAACAGCTGTAAATACGATTAGTCCAGCATTTAAACTCATGCCAAATATTTATATCCGGTGCAATAAAAATCTATACTTAAGATTTCGTACTAAATATCCATCATCATATTTGTGTATTCATGTTGTTGTTGTTGTTGTTGTCGTTGTTGTTCTTGTTCTTGTTATCTTGATGATGGTGAGGCGGGATTGGAGTGACGTTGCTGTTTATCTTTCTATCGCTGTTTTTTTTTGCCACTCATCATTTAGTCTTACATATTTTCCCATTTCCTTCTCTCTCGCTCTCTCTCTCTCTCTCTCTCTCTCTCTCTCTCTCTCACTATCATTCTCTCTTTCTCTCTTTCATTCTCTCTCTCTCTCTTTCCATCTCCCTCTCTCCATACTTCCCTCACTCGTGCGCTCACTCTCTCACACTTTCACCCTCGTCGGATATTACAATTTTCACATCGTAAAACGTCAACCCTTAATTGAAAAAATATCTATGGGCTTGCGTGTGTTTGTAAGTATGTGTATATGTGTGTGTGTATGTATGTGTGTGAGTGAATATATGTTAATCTGTAGCTATTTTACACGAACACAATCAAAGAACTCTGTTCTTACAGTAGAGCAAAATAATTGATTACTCAATCCAGGTAGATTATATATTTTTTTATATTTATAAATTATATAAAGTTATAAGAAGATGAAATCAACATATGTGAATATTCGTGACATAAAAATTGCATCCATTTTTGTTTTTCTTACGTTGTCTCTTGTATTCTGTAGGATTTCAAAATATGGTAGGGAGCATAACTTTTCATATGTTAATTATTGTTGTGTTAGTTATATTTCGTGACTTGGTGAAAAATAACTAGGATAAAAGATACATATATTCATGACTAGTTTAGGGGCATCTTAAATAAACTACTATATATTAATTTACAGATTTTGCTCATTGTCATATTGTGTAGTGAGTTAGAGGCGGAGTTTGATAGTATAAACGACAATCTATAGAAATAAGACCCCTTGTGTCATAGCATGTTAAACTTGAGGAGAGGAAATAACACATCATCACTTGAGGAGATATATAACGCATCTTTATCAGATGTTGGTATAAATTTCCAAAGACTCAACAAATATTTCTCAAAGTGGCGACATTTTGTGAGGATCTCTAAACTGAGAATTTGCTATTATTCGTGGATGTCAGGAATTCTGTAGCTAATTTTTCTACCATTTATTTAAGACAAGCATTTGCGGAAGATATTCCATTTCGTGTATCAGGTCATCCCATAAGTTCAGTCCGAATTTTTAATAAAGAAAACAAATGATCAAATATTATATTTAATTGAAATTTAATCATCAATGTACTTTCCCTGGTTATCTATGACTTCCTTCCATCTATGTCAACTCGGGATTTGCGGTTGCTTTCGGATAATTCATGAGGCACCCATTTTCCAAGTTAAGGATCCTTTCCAAGCTGTTGAAGATGACGATGAACAGCTGTATGGTTTGAACTAAGCTTTATTGCCAATTCTTCAACTGATAATGCAGAATTTCCTTCAAGTAATACCTCAAGGAGCTTATCATCAAACTCAACTGGACGTCCTGTTCGATCTTCAACTTCAAGGCTGAAATCTCCACTTCTGAATTTTGCAAACCATCTTCTGCAAGTTCTTTCGTTTAAGCATTCTTTCCCATAAACTGAGTGTATGTTTCGAGTCACTTCGGCTGCAGAGTTTCCTTTTTTGTACTCATAAAGCATTATGTGCCTCAAATGGTCTTTGGATACTTCCATATTAGGAAGGGTTTTAATGAAAGAAATTTCAATTCTATTATTCTGTAAAATAATATTTAATTAGTTTAAATGTACACAAATGCATAAAAATAATTTTTAACTCAATTAGACATTCTAAAATACTATTAAATATCATTCAATTTAAAATAAGGTAAAATCGGACAGAACTTATGGGATGACCTGATAGAATGTGACAGGTGATATTTTTTAATTCAAAACGAAATTGAATACGTTTTGTCCCATAAGCATATTATATATTTTTGAAGTATGTGCATGTATATTTATTTTGTATAAGTAAACACATGTAAACACTCTCCAACAAACAAATACATATATATTTATAAACCTGAATTCAAGCTTATGGCTGACTAACCTAGGCTGAGTTACCTGGATGAGAGCGAGTCCACGATTAAGCTCTGACAATGCATTGCATGTGTACAGGAATTTTTTCAGCCACACAGTGTGTACAAACACACACTCACACACACACACATACATACACACACACACACACACACACACACACACACACACACATATATATATATATATAT
>NC_068988.1:7725140-7726622 GCF_001194135.2 Octopus bimaculoides
CCTGTCTGCAAAATGTCAGAAGTAATGGAGATTAAATACGCTTTACACCGCTTAAACTGCCAAAGTAGTAAGTGTAAACAACTGAATACTTGTCAGTGATTGGTTGAAATTATCGAAATAAGACAATTTTTTACATGAAATAAATTCGAATACAAAATTTTTTTTCTGTTCTATAACACAAAATAGATAAGTATACGAAGTTTGAAAGTCTTTCGGTACCAAAAACACTACATAAAACATTAATGAAAACTGGTGCCCCCGTTTTGAACAAGATCCTTCGCCTCTATTTTGGAAAACACAGCCTCGTTTATACATACATACACACACACACACATATATATATATATATGTATATGTATGTATGTTTGTGTGTATGTATATGTACATATGCACATCATACATACACGCTCGCGCACACACTCGCATATATACACATATGCATATATGAATACTATATATATATATATATATATATTTATCTATTTATTTACGTATATGGATGTGTTATGCGTGGGTTTGCGTATACGTGTGTGTAAGAGGGAGATAAAGAGTCTGTACGGAAATAACGATAGTATTCTTATTTAAAGCGCGGCCAAGTATTTTATCAGACAACAAACAATTAAGAAAGAAAGAAAGAAAGAAAGAAAGAAAGAAAGAAAGAAAGAAAGAAAGAAAGAAAGAAAGAACAACAAAATGGAATCAATTACAGCTGATGTTACGATGTGATAATTTATATATTATTTATTTATATTTATTTAGTTATATGTATTTATTTATCTATATATTCATTTATTTATATTTACTTATTTATATGTCTATACATAGAGTGAGGCACTAACTTCGCGTATCAGGTCCAGTTGTGTGTACCGGAAGTGGTGTAAACAAACTGAGGTCGTTTTGTGTGTCGATAAATTTACTACCCCCACCACCACCACCACCATGACCATCACTGCCGCCCCCACTGTCGTCACCACTACTACCATCACCACCATTACCACCAGCAGCACGCCATCTTAGCTTTTCTGATAACTAAACCTATATATATATATATACATACATAAATATATATTAAATATACAGGAGTGGCTGTGTGGTAACTACCAACCACATGGTTCCGGGTTCAGTCCCACTGCGTAGCACCTTGGGCAAGTGTCTTCTACTCGGGCCGACCAAAATCCTGTAAGTGGATACATATATACGACGGGCTTCTTTCAGTTTCCGTCTACCAAATCCACTCACAAGGCTTTGGTCGGCCCGAAGTTATAGTAGAAGACACTTGCCCAAGGTGAACCCGGAACCATGTGGTTGGTAAGCAAGCTATTTAACACACAGCTACTCGTAAGTACCATATCCAGCTTAACTCATAGATCCGACTTAGTGAGTCCTTTGTGTGATAGAAATTTTTTTTTTTTAACTAAACACAGATACCGTCTGAAATTTAAGACAGTTGTTTCGGTAGAATTTTATTCATTTATTTTTTGC
>NC_068988.1:7731514-7733568 GCF_001194135.2 Octopus bimaculoides
ATATATATATATATATATATATATATATATATATATATATATATATAGATATAGATATAGATATATGTGTGTCTGTGTGTGTGTGCGTGTGTGTGTGTGTGTGTGTGCGTGCGCATATAAACACATTTAAGTATATGTATGTGTGTGTGCGTATGTGTGTGCGTGTGTATACATATACATATACATATACATATACATATACATATATACATGCACAGGTGAATAGCTAGGCGAAAGAAAATAGACAAAGAGACAGATTGGCGTCTAATTATACACAGAAGATTATACACGCCCATATATACACTTGTGTATTAGAAGCTGCATATAAATCTATTTGTGTATATCTATGTGTATAAATTAACTCTATGTGTTTAGTGTAAGTGTCTCCGTGCATCAAATAGGCGTGGAGCCGTCTGTGTGCGTCGGAAGATAGGCTGTGTTCTTGCAGATAATCATAGAAGGAATATGAAGTGGTTAATCCCCTTTAATCTCTCACTTGTAATATGGTAGAGAAGTGATGCTGGCTGCTGGTGTAATACTGATAACTGGATTAAGATTTGCACCATCTCAATAAATATTTTGCTCAAATCTCTCTCTCTCTCTCTCTCTCTCTCTCTCTCTCCTGGTTTCCTTCTTCACCAACGTAATGATGGCGATAATGATGATGAGGACGTTGATGATCATTATGGTGGTAGTGGTGGTGGTGGTGGTGGTGTTTTCGGTGGTGGTGGTAGTGGTTTTGACGGTGGTGTAAGTGGTGGTGGCGGTGGTGGTGGTGGTGGTGGTCTTGATACTGATGGTGATGATGGTAGTAGTGATGATGAAGCTGATAATGATGATGATGATGATGATGACGATGATGATAGCGATGATAGTGATGGAGTGATGAAGATGATGTCAATGATAATGATGAACGTAACAACAACCATAGTAGTAGTAGCAGTAGTAGTAGTTTCAGCAGCAGCAGCAGCACTAGTAGTAGTAGTAGTAGTAGTAGTAGTAGTAGTAGTAGTAGTAGTAGTTTGATACAGTATTTTGCATTCATTTTGAGTCCCTTAGTCTAATGATAATGTAAAAGAACGGCCGAATCGGTCGGTAGAGCAACAGACGAACATAAAAGATGCTCGGGCGTATTACACGCTTCCCAATATGACAGCGAGCTGGCATAACCGTTAGCAGGCTGGATAAAATGCTTAGCGTCATTTACTTCGTCTTTACGTTCTGAGTCCCAATTCCGCTGAGGTCGACTTTGCGTTCATCCTTCCGAGATCGATAAAATAAGTACATTTGGACTGAAAAATTACAAAACTGGATCTCTTCCTGTTACGGGTTCCAGACGAACCCACCTCACAGCAGGAAGCACAGACGAGGGCAGCAGCATCAAACTGCTTCATTGACCAAATGCCACATATCAGAGAAGGTTCCAAACATCACCGAGATTGACCATAATAAGGCCGAAACCGCGCAGTCTTGTGGTTTCGGAGCTGGAAGTGTAGGGAATTCTCTCTCCGCACGCAATGTATATCTATATATATATATATGGTCAACAGATGAGATCCTGAGACTCTCGGTGTAGAAAACACTTAGAAGCGCGCAAATGATTTGACTCCAATGTCTTTACGAAGGACCAATTCCGTGGGGGTAAAGACTGGCTCTAAGAGAATCAAGCCGAGCAGATATGGAGGCAATAATGCGGATAAGAAGATCAAATATATTAAATATAAAAGTTTAGGTATAAAATACACAATATGTATACAGCAGAACCTCTCAGTACGAGTGCTCCATTGTACGATCAATATGCTGCAAGAGCCGAGACTCGTGCAAATTTGAATTTTTGTCTTGACTGGAAATCCGCGGAACGAGAATCACAAATCGTCCAATCTTTAAGGTAATATATTGATTATCACTTTAAGATGATAATATTGCACTGCTAACGCAAAAAGTAAGACACAATATCAACTTGAAAGCTTTTAGTATACTGCGTAGTGTATTATTGTTGAAAAAACGAAATTCTGTGTCAATGCTAGTTATCAATATATATATATATATATATA
>NC_068988.1:7735233-7736050 GCF_001194135.2 Octopus bimaculoides
ATATATATATATATATATATATACACCTATATATATGTGTGTGTGTGTGTGTGTGTTGATACTTTTTTCACGCAAACACACGACAAGACATAATAAAATGAGAATGGAGTATTATACACTGCCAAACTTTCTTTCATGTTCCATATATACTTACATATGTATGTGTATGTGTGTGTGTGTGTATGCGTACGTGCTGCGTGTGTGCGTGTGTGTATACACACACACCAACGTACATATAGACAGTTAGAAGTGAGGCCAGAGAGACAGATAGATAAAATGAAAAAGAGAAAAAATTCAAATAACTATAAATAATTATTTTCTCTTATTCCTGCAGTTGTTGCTGTTGTTGTTTTGCTTTTATTGTTGTTATTATATTGTCACTGTTATTGGTGTTGTTGTCGAGGCGGCACGCCCGGCACAATAATGCTTAGCGGCGAAAGCGGCAAGCTGCCAGAGACCTTAGCACGCCGGGCGAAATTCTTTATGGCAGTTCAAATTCCGCCGAGGTCGACTTTGCTTTTCATCCTTTCGGGGTCGATAAATTAAGTACCAGTTGTGTACTTGGGTCGATCTAATCGACTGCCCCCCTTCCCCAAAATTTCGGGCCTTGTGCCTAGAGTAGAAAAGAAAAGAATAATGCTTAATGGCGTCCGTTCTGGTTTCACGTTCTGAGTTCGAACTCACGGTGCGCAATTTCTGTCCTTATTTTCCTGAAGTCGAAACTGTAATTTTATCATTGTTATCCCCCATGTTTTTTGTTTTTTTTACTCCGATGTCAACTTTGTTGTTCATTCTTTCGGTATTAATAAAATATAAT
>NC_068988.1:7737716-7741153 GCF_001194135.2 Octopus bimaculoides
TCTCTCTCTCTCTCTCTCTCTTTATACATACATATATATATATATATATATATATATATATATATATAAATATAGACGCATACGTGACTGTGTGGTAAGAAGCTTGCTTCCCAACCACAAGGTTCCGGGTTCAGGTAGGTAGGTAGGTAGGTAGGTGTATCGTAACCAACCATGTTGCGCAGTAGCGAGAATCGTACAAAGAGGGCACGACATCCCCTTTTCCTCCAAAACTGAAGAAGGGTTAAGCGAGGGACCAGCATCCGTTTCTTGCTGAAAAATTGATATGTTACAAGACCCGTGTATTGATGGCGAGTTCAAGGTCTTTGCAAGATCCGTAGAAGCTACATAAATGAGTACCTCATCTGTTGATAAAGATTGCTTGACAGGAATGTCTTAGACTTTTGCCTTTGCTTTAAAACGAAAGGCTGAAAATTCCTCCATCTTCGTTGGCGAGAAGAGATATGCGTTTTTTTCGATAAGATCTTCATAAACTGATGTAAATACAAATGAAAAATTATATCCTTAAAACTGTGAGAGCAAAGAAGGATTCATCCAGCCTTGTTTGACTCCTGGACAAATAGTAGAATTATAATTATCGTACATTACCAGTACTTGCATCACAATCTGGAAATCCTTTAACCAAGCCAAAAGTGTTCAGAGGAAACGGGTCCCCTTAAAAAATAGAAATAGTGATGTACTATTTCGATTAAGCCAAGAAGGGTTAAATATGGCGGTTTTTGTAGTTCTCATGATTCTTACTTGCAGTTGTTTCACAACAAAATACTTTGTCAGTTGTACAAAAATTAACTCGGTAGCCACACTGAGACTCGGGATTACTGACTTTATCAGAATTTGTAAATGAAACAATAAGATGCTGAGAAGAACTTTTCTAGTCACTCTCAACAAAGAAATCCCACGATAACTGTTGCAGTCGCCATGTTTCCCTTTTCTGCTTATTAGCGTTTGAGTACTACCAATTAGATTGCTTCGCAGAGAGAAGACAGTTCTGAGTGTCCTTGGTTCACCTTCAGAAGTACCAAAGCAGAAGGAGGTGTAATTATCTATTTTAGCAGAGACAGAGCCAGATAGTCTAGCTTCCTGGAGTTCAGCGATATGTATTTTTACGCTGCATTAGCTCTACATCGATAAAGGAAGTTACCCCTGCGTCAGTTTGTTCATTGTGTATATCATAGGTTATGTTTATTCCAGTTCGAATGTTCTAGGTTGCGAATATATATTGTGAGGGGGAAATTTTTGTTAGATTTTGTTGTAAAGAATTTCTCATAAAAGTGTTGTATGCGCGATTGTAAGTGATAACATCTTAATGATTTAAGGTTTCGTGGCTTTGAGTGGGCAGTATTTGTACGGGAATGATAGAAACCTCACCCATTTTAATAAGGATCTCTTGCCCTTAATCAACATCACCGCTACCGTGAGTCATAAGTGATAACTAGTCCAATGAAGGTAAATTTGTAACCAGTTTAAATTAGAACGCACATTTGCTTCTGCGATGGAAATTCGGGTAAGATGAGAATAGTCGTAGCCAGGACTAATTGGGTGGCCTCTGCACTTATCAAGGACCTTCTGACAACCACGTTCGAGCGGAAGAAGAGAATGTATCGATAGGTTGTAGCAAACACCATGATAACGGATGGGAATAAATGTTTTGTCTTATGTTCAGGGCTGATTACAATCTATAGATACCTTCTGTTGTACAGAAGTGAACTGACACAAAATGCTCTTGGCTCATCAGCAGTATACAATATAATATAATATAATACAATATAATATAATACAATATAATATAATATAATATAATATAATATAATATAATATAATATATGTATGTGTCTGTGTGTGTGTGTGTGTGTAGATAGATAAATAGATAGATAAATAAAGAGAAAGAGAGAAAAACAGGTAGACAGACAGACAGATAGAGAGAGAGAGAGAGAGAGAGAGAGAGAGAGAGAAAGACAAACAGACGGACAGACGGATAGATAAATGTGAGTGAATACGTGTGCGTGTTGTTGTTATTGTTGTGTGTGTGTGTGTATGTGTGTGTGTGTGTGTGTGTGTGTGTGTGTGTGTGTGTGTGTGTGTGTGTATGTGTGTGTGTGCTGTGGGGGATTGTGTATATGTGTATGATTGCGTGAGAATGTGTGTGATATTGTGTGTGCACGTGCGTGCTGTTGTCATTATTGTATGTTTGTGTGATTGTGTGTGTGTGTGTGTGTGGCTACCTTTCTCTCTCTCTCTCTCTCTCTCTCTCTCTCTCTCTCTCTCTCTCTCTCTCTCTCTCTCTCTCTCTCTCTCTTTCTCTCTCTCTCTCTCCCATCGCTGCCTCTCATCTTTTCTGAATCCCTCTCCAATTCAGTTAACGACCAACAGCATAGTCGACATTGTTACATAAACCGGATATCATTTCAAGACAACTTCATTCTGACACTTTATTTTTCTTTCTATTTAGTATATACAGTACATACATACATACATACCTACATACATACCTACCTACATACATACATACATACATACATACATACATACATACATACATACATACATACATACATACATACATATATATATACATACATACGTACATAGTGTGTGTGTAGGATTGTGTGTGATGCATGTATGTATGTATGTGTATTTGCCTGAAAGACCGTTTTAGTGACACCATTAGACATATTATCCACTTCTGCGAGTTTTTGTTATCTTTTTTATCCCTCGTTCGCGTCTGTTCAATTTGTTGTGTGTGTGTGTGTGTGTGTGTGTATGTGTGTACGTGTATGTATGTATGCATGTTTGTATGTATGAGTGTATATACACACACACATATATATATATATATATATATATATATATACATACATGCATACATACATACATACATACATACATACATATATCTGTATGTGTAGATAGATAAATAGAGAAATGCACAAACATACATACAGACAGATAGGCAAGTAGGCAGACAGACAGACAGACAGACAGACAGACAGACAGACAGACAGACAGACAGACAGACAGACAGACAGGCAGGCAGGCAGACGGACAGACAGATATCATGCTAATGTCAAGAGAAATGAAGATTCTTGTTAAACTTCCACCACTACCACTACAGTGACACCTACCTCCACCACTACCACCAACAACCACACAACCACCATCCCTATTTTTACTACTCAGGCTTCAGACCTGAGTACACTTTTAACTTCCATCGCTGGCAGAATATTGCTTTCTGACAGACCCCAATGATTTCGTCCACAGACGTGTGTTTTCCCCTTGTCCCCTATTTCTCTGCCTTTTTCTATTTCTGCTCCAATAAAGTCTATTCTATTCTGAGTTTAGTTGACTTCAAGCCACATTTACCGAAACCCTTCCTAATTTAAGCCACACGGTTATCCTCTGTCTTGTTTTTGTTTTTCCTT
>NC_068988.1:7741881-7743660 GCF_001194135.2 Octopus bimaculoides
GATAACCTTTAATTAAAGAATTTAGAGTTATTTCCCCTGGTAAACGCAAAGCTAAGATATTTTCTTAAAAGTTTAATACAGTATTTTCTTGAAGTTATTACGTAATCGCTACTATACACGTGCACATACTCACACACACACACACATACATACACACACAATCGCACGCACACACACACACACACACACACACTCACATGCACGCACACACAAATGCACGCAAACATACATGCAGACAAACATGCACACGCACACGCATAATTACACAAACATACACACACACATGCACGCGCTCACACACAAACATACACACACACGCACTTATATGCACGCACACTCACACACACACACACAGAGTCTTGTGAGAATCCTCTGCACGGTTTCTCACAAGATTCTCGAAGGATTCTCTCCTAATACACAGACGCTGCAAATTATCTTTTAATTTGTCTTGATACGTTAGAAATGGCCGGCCTACATTACATTGTGAATTTACAAGCTGACCATAAAAGATGTGTTTTGGCATTCGACCACTGTTTATGCGAAGGATGTGTCCACACCGTAGCTTCTGAGACTTCATCAAGAAAGCCTCTATAATGAATATTCCCCCGCATCTCCAGAATATTGCTATTTTTCGTCCCATCATTTCACTCAACCTTGCATATTTGCCTGAGACATCGCTTATGAAACTTGCACCATCCTCTCCTGGGGTTTTTCCATTTGTCAATTGTTTTATAGCCACTTTCACTTCATCCAAACATGGATCCAATGTAAGAGAGTCAATTACCAGTTTTAATTGACTCTAACTCTACTTTTGTATCTGTATTGAGTACATCTTTACAATGTTCTGCCCAACGTTTCAACAAGTCATTATTATCCGTGAGAAGATTCCCTTCTGTAGAAAGAACAGGAAAGCACCCTTCGTTACTTGGACTGAATACTCACTTCAAATTTTGATAAAGACATTCCATGTCGTGGTTGTCCGTTGATTCTTACAGAGTTTTATCCTTTTCTTCCCACCATCTTTGCTTTGCTTCATTCTTCTGCGCTTAATTTAAACAGAGTTTTTGACAGATTTGTAAAGCCTTTTCTTTCTGGCAGTGTTCTTATGTGCAAGCTATCTTTGTACAGTCTGTACATTTCTTGAAGCTCTTCGTTTATAACCTTATCATTTTCATCAAACCAATCTTAGTTTTTACGACATGAAAACTGAAGACCTTCCCTGAATGACTCATAAACAATATCTCTAAGTTGACTTCATGATTCTTCTATATTTCCCATGATTCTAATATTAATAATAACTTTCCATCAATTGTTTGAATGAAAATATCCTGGTTGTTATCCACTTTGAGCTTTGAAATATCAAGTATCCTTGTGATTTATTTTTACGATTTTGTTTTATAGCCAGCTTTGGTCTTATTTTTATCTTACTACAAGGCAATAGCATGGTCAGACCAGAATTCTACCGAGTGGGAAAAATACGTGTTAATATAGCATTATTTCTATCTGGATCTTAGCCAAGCACATAGTCAACCAAGCGATGATGACCTGGTCGAGGATGATACTAAGTTATTCTGCTTATATTGGGATGTTGAAAAAGTGTATTGGTGACAGAAAGGCCAAATTCACTGCACAAAGATATTAGCAGGAATCCATTTGAGTTCATTTTGCCAGGAATATCAAGAACATCTGGTCAAGAAAGTTAATCTGATTCAACGCGGGCATTAAAATCTCCTAAGAAAAAAGTTTTACAGTTCTATAGTTAAGAGATGAGGAATTATA
>NC_068988.1:7746708-7748161 GCF_001194135.2 Octopus bimaculoides
ATTTTGTGCGCCGGACAAAATGCTTAAAGGCATTTCGTCCGCCTTTACTTTCTGTGCTCAAATTCCGCGGAGGCCGATTTTGCTTTTCATCCTTTCGGGGTCGATGAAATAAGTATCAAACGAGTACTGGGGGTATTATTATTATTATTATTGTTATTATTATTATTATTATTATTATTATTATTATTATTATTGAGTGAGAGAGCAGTGCATGCCATCAAAGTCACACTGGGGTAAAATATACGAAGCCCAATATACCCATCATGACTACCCGTCTGATAAGGGTATACCAGGCACATGCATCACAACCATATGTGCGCGACATGGTGATCTCATATCAAGATAAACAGCGCATGACCTCGCAGGTGGGGCCCAGTTAGAATTTTCTTCAGGTCGAGTAGCCCATCCCGCTCAAAAGGTCCCTGAAAAAGGTTTGTTTAAGGATGTTGAACGAAACACCCATGTTTCCAAAGGTGAATTATTCAAACCCCAAAGAATTCCTCTCAACATATGGCTATGATGCTCCCCCACTACTTCTGCTCGTGATCAGAGATGCACATATCGTCAGCCACCAAGGGACATGCTCAGCTGGTTAAGGTCAATCTTGTTACAAGCAAATCTGTGGTATTGAGCAGAATATTTGCTGTAGCCCATCTTTTTATACAAAGACAAAACAATGTACATGATAACACTTCCAATCAATTAAGATCAGAAGCCATGAGAGCCACTGCCTGGTACTGCATCCGGGCATTATTAA
Organism: Octopus bimaculoides; assembly: GCF_001194135.2. Classification (NCBI taxonomy): domain Eukaryota; kingdom Metazoa; phylum Mollusca; class Cephalopoda; order Octopoda; family Octopodidae; genus Octopus; species Octopus bimaculoides. Next base: position 7,747,466 of record NC_068988.1, read on the forward strand.
CGTTTATGGTTTCCTTTTGATTATACCTTTATTTCAGCTGCCTTTGTTCCGGGCATCCTCCAGAGTCCAAGAGCAGCAAGGGCACATTTGTTTTGCTATGCATGCTAAAATTACCGCCACATTCATTCCATTTTAGGTGGAGAGTGCTTTCCGTAGTATATGGGCTGTACCTATCTAGGTTATCTTTTGTAATTCACAACCCCCTTCTCAGTTCCCTTCTTTATACTTCTTAAAATATTTAAATGTACGGGTCACCCTATGTACGCGTGATACCCTTAGGTCTAATCTATTATTAGTCAGGTTGTTCTTGTCCCTATACTTAAAAATCTCATAAGTTTCCATACAGTACAGCTCATACCCGTATCGACTATCTCTATAAGGCTGCGCTTTCTGTATTATATCCCATTTAAGGCTAAATTCGATTCCGCTTTCCTTCAGTTCCCAAATCTTGTTAGATAAGGACACACAATAGGCTTTATGTTTGAGTTTAAAAGATGAAAAATGGTTATTAATACGTTTTTTCAAACTTGTCGAACATCCTATAGTTATAAAGTTTGCAGCCTATTAGTAAAGCTACAAAAATATAACAAAAATCACAATAAACTGCTACTCAGAGTTTCACGTTCTCGTTCGTCGGACCGTTTTGCATCTATCTATCTATCTATCTATCTATCTATCTATCTATCTATCTATATA
>NC_068988.1:7757832-7758386 GCF_001194135.2 Octopus bimaculoides
ATATATATATATATATATATATATATATATATATATATTTACATACATACATATATGTATATATACAGATAGATAGATATAGAGATATATAGATAGATAGATTATATACACACACATGCACACGCACGCACACACACAAATACACACAAGCAGGCGCGCGCGCGCACACACACACATGCACACACCCATGAGGTTGCCCGCACATGTTTTGACTGTAATCCGAAGATTTCCTAACATCTGTTCTATGTACCAATTCTGTAATATTGCCAATACTATCGCAGTGCAAGCGGATTCAACCTGTGCAATATCAATGTGTTTATTAAACTCACTCAGAGTTAACGATGAGGTAATTCCGTCCTCTAGGTAGTCGTTCAATTTGCTAGAAATAGCAGTTGAATCTACTCCTCGTTCAAACCCCGTCCGACTGTCTTAATCTAAGTCTATATCTATCTATCTATCTATCTATCTATCTATCTATCTATCTATCCATCTATCTCTCCCTCCCTCTCTCTCTCTCTCTCTCTCTCTCTCTCTCTCTCTCTCTCTCTCTCTCT
>NC_068988.1:7758527-7763510 GCF_001194135.2 Octopus bimaculoides
TATATATATATATATATATATGAGAGTGGGAGAGAAAGAGAGAGATACATATACACATACATACATGCATATATCTATACATATATATATATATAAATAAATGTGTGTGTATTTATACATGTATATATATATAAGCGTGTGTGTGTGTGTGTGTATCTATTTATATATATATACAAAATATGGGGGTTTAGTTCACAGGTGATCTGAACGATTAGGTAAGCTGGGTAAGTGCTGTAACGGATTACCAGGTCTCCAATGTCATGACCGAGACGGGAGTTATGGAACCATTCCAGATTTCCGATATAGCTGATATATAATTGTTAAAGAGGACAACAAAGGCTAAGGCAAGGCAAACATCTCAAGCCATATACGTTATTATGATTGGAAAAATTCAAAGTCTTACAGCAGTTTCTGAGATATCCCAGAGTATGGGATATTCCATCATCGGAGACAAATAGGGAAAATGTGAAGGGTAGAGATTAATGAAACGATGACATAGAGGACAGGAGAAAAGGAATAAAGAAATGAAGAAAACAAGAAACAAGAAGTGTAAAAGTTCACAGTTCAACTTTCTGATAGTGTAGATGTTAGTCCATAAGTCCTTAGGTGCAATCCTGTGTAAATCCATATGTGGTTATAGCCTTAATAGTGTAAATATCCAGAGATAAACGCAAACGTATCGAAGTTTCGTAAAACAAACATTTCAAGTCATATATACGTTATTAGTATTGGAAAAATTCAAAGTCTTACAGCTGTTTCTGGTATATCTCAAAATATGGGATATTCCATCATCGGAGACAAACAGGGAAAATGTGAAGGATAGAGATTAATGAAACGTTGATATAGAGAACAGGAGAAAAGGAATAAAGAAATGAAGGGATGGTTATTAAGAGATAAAGAGACTATTCTCTTTACTTTCTCTATGTATATTATTTGTTGCAGTCACTGGACAACGGCCATGCTGTGATACAACATTGACCTTGAAAAGTTTAGCCGAACAAAATTTACTGCAGAATGTTTTTCTTTTAATCTGTGAATTTATTCCATCGATACTTTTTTTGCCGAACCGCTATGTTATGAAGTCATAATCAAACTAATGCCGGTTGTCAAACGGTGGTGAGGAACAAACACACAAACACATACACACACAAACACATACATACACAAACACATACACACACAAACACATACACACACACAAACACATACACACACAAACACATACACACACAAACACATACACACACAAACACATACACACACACATACATCTGTTCAATAAAACCCTTCAGCGTGTTACTCCAGCATGGTCGCAGTTCAATGACTGAATCAAGTACAGGATCAAAGAAATGGCAGGATGGTCACCACTGGAACGTCTTTGATTAAACGTGTATTATTGGATTACAGAAGCTTTGTTCTTATTTCTTGGTCAAACAAAAACAATCAAAAAATATTTTTTCTATCTGTACGTAGACACTGGATCTGCTAGAAATAGTAACCAAATCTTCCCATCTCTTTCGAACTACAACTTATTAAAAACAACGGTAATGACGAACATATTGGATAATGGTGTCATAAATGCAGTATTTGTTGGGGTAGGGTGGTTAGAAAGATAGAAAGGTGGTCTCTCCCAGGTCCAATTGCAGGGTTGGGAACAAGAGTTACAACCATGAACGGCCTGAGATCCTATGATATTACCAAGAAATGTTGAAGTATTTTCTTGTGTATTTGTCGCATTATTTTGTACGGGATTTAAACTGCAAAAACTAGGATGTGACATATACATGGGGTAAAACTAAAACTATAAATGGAAAATAATTGAAGGGTGCGATTTACATACGGATGCTGCTTATACACGAGTAAACATGGTATATATTAGGGTATGTTATACTAAACTGATGTAATATCAACCGTATTTGACGTCTCCTGAAGCATTGGCATCATCCACTAAATGGATATTTCTCATGCTATTTTGTAAAAGTTTTGGAACATTGTCTTCAGAGGACCAATACCGTCTTTTATTACGGAGTGGACAGTGAGCTGACAGAAGCAATCCCCAAAGAATACAAACAGCTCCGATTTTCAGACATTCAGAACTTTACCTTTTTGAACAGCGTATTGGTTTGTTTGTTCTACAATGTCATCCAGTAATTCATCTGTGAAGAACAAAGTAAAGAAATCTACAGGATTCGAGCAAGATTTTGCTTCCCCGGATATATCCCCAGGCTCACATGAAGCCGTTTCGTTTTTCGATTCACCGTTTCGTTTTTCTTCCAATTTCTTGTTTTACTGAATTTAGTTTGTTTTAGATTTCCTGTAACTTCTTCAATTTCTTCAGGCATATCCTGTTGACAAGAAATTTGTGCGTCAGATTCCAAAAGCCCTCTTTTCAGTCGAACCGAGGAACTTACGACCTCATCATCTGAAGCACCACAATCGCCATCGGAGAGTTCTATATTGTGTGAGAGACCCATGTGAACATCACCTCTGTTGCTCGGCCCTTCCAATAATGCTAGGGCTTCTGCTGTTGTAAGACTGAAAGAAAAAATTACAATGATATAGAGATGTGTGGACGCAAAATTTATTGTAAATAAAAACCAGGCTATTTCATATATATCATATTGGCTATTTATAATGCGAAACTATATCAACACATAAAATATTAAGTGTGTTGTTTAAGTTTAAGTTGCTGCGGATGTCTGCTATAACAGACAGGGTGTTATATTTTATTTTTGTTTACAACATAAATCTCAAATGGTAACAAATACGTTACCTCACCTATGATCATAAAATAAAGCACATAAGAAACCACAATAATACCTACAGGATTAAATAATTAGAAATAATTGGTTTGCCATTTGCCGCACGTCCTGCTTGTACTCGCCATATTGCTCAACTGTGGTCGTCACAAGTTAAAGTGTAAGCACTTGTTCAAACAAACTGCATACGCGTTAGGAACATGTTTCATGCTTTGATACAGATCATACACAAATCACAATTTGTATCAATTATTTGTTTTATACCCTTATAAATTAAGGGTCAGTTTAAACGGACGATCAGCATGAATGGGATAAATTAGGAATGGCCTGGGCTAATAATGGTTTTAAATTTTTTTATAAAGCCAGCAATTTTAAGGGGAGAGAATTAGTCGATACCATTGACTCCAGTACTTGATTGGTATTTATTTTAAGCATGAAAGGAAATGTTTATCCCTGTGGAATTTGAACCCAGAACTAATAAGTCGGAAGAAATAACGCTAGACATTTGGTCTGACGCTTTAACGACTCTACAAGCTGACCGTCCTGGCTTGGACCATAAAAGCCCAAACCTATCTAAGCTGTCTGGGAACAATTTATTTTTATTCACTTGTCCTTATATACAACCAGGATGAAGGTATGTTCGTTGATGTAGTCACAAACACTCACAGACATTTTGTGTCTAGAAAAACAAGTTAGACAGAATCCACATAGATGAAATGTTATTGATTCATCGATCTACTTACTGGACCAGGATTGAGATAGAATTATACAGCAATAGCAACGACATGAACAACTATCAGCCTCAAGAGCCACAGAAATATTTTGTACATTATAGTAATTTTATTTTGCTGTTTCCTCAAAGAAATTTAAATTAACATAGAGAAATAATGGTAATCCTTTCTACTATAGGCACAAGGCTGGAAATTTTGGGGACGGGGACCAGTCAAGTACAATGATCCCGGAGGGTAACTGGTACTTAATTCATCGACTCTGAAAGGATGAATAGCTAAGTCGACCCCCGGCAGCATTTGAACTCAGAATATGAAGACAGACGAAATGCCGCTAAGCATTTCGCTCGGTGTGCTGACGATTCTGCCAGCACGCCACCTTGAATAGAGAAATAATGTTAATAAAGGCAATGTCATTTGATGGTGGATGGAATTAAGGATTTTGAGGTGGATGGATACCAGTATTCAGGTATTTTGGAGTACGACAGAATCAGGGAGAGTGAAATGAAGGAAAGTTTTAGACGAGAATACCTCAGGAGAATCAAGTTAATTATGAAGTGTAGACTCAATGGAAAGAACAAGATCAGGACATTGAATACGTGGGATGTCTCCTTAATGCGATACGGCGCAGGTGTTGTTAGATTGAGAAAGAACGAGCTTGGGGAAATGAACAGAAGAACCAGAAAAATTATGGCAATGAACAAGGAACTGCACCCCCAAAGGCGATGTTGACGGATCGTATGTTTCCAGAAACAAAGGAGAATTCGTAGGAAGCAAGGTCTGTGTTGTCAATGAGGAGAACAGTTTGGGATGATACGTCAAACAGGAGACTGAGCCTTTGGTTGCTGCTGTTAGGAATAGCAACATGAAACCCAGTGAAAATGTGACACACCCAAAAGTATATGCCGGGCATATAGCGTAATGGTTAAGAGCGCGGGCTACTAACCCCAAGATTGCGAGTTCAATTCTAGGCAGTGCCTTGAATAAATAATAATAATAATAATAGTAATAATAATAATAATAAAACTTAATACTCAGATGTTAATTTAATTACTTAATGATATAGCAGTCTTCCTTTTCTATTTCTTTGATTTATTTTATATTCTAAGATTTTGTTCCAAAGTTTAATTATAAAATGAGGCTCTGTAAATGTCAATGTTAATTGAAGAAAAAAATATTTAATGAAAAGACGATATTGCCGAACTTTCAAACTTTTCTTCATGTATACGCACGCACATACATACGTACAAACATTCATATATACGCATAAAGGCACGTACGTATATACACACATACAAACATACATACCCCCCCAACACACACGCACATGCATGCATACACACATGTATATATATGTGTATATGTATTAAATTCACAAAGGGTAATACTAATTAATTAATGACAAACACAGTAAAAATGCGCATATATATAAATATATATAATATATATACACACACACACACACACACACACACACACATATATATATATATATA
>NC_068988.1:7763771-7764584 GCF_001194135.2 Octopus bimaculoides
TATATACTTATATATATACATATATACACAGAGAGAGAGGATGCGATGGGTAAAATATTGCCGTTTTATATTTTTGATTTCGCAATGCGCATGGTTTGTTTTTGACATTGTCAACTACACACTATGGTAGGATCAGTTGGGCACCGTCTGAGAGAAAAAAAAACAGCACCATGACGCAATTGACTCTGCCAGAAATTTGGAAACGACATGCTGTACTGCTTGGCATTCGCACTGGAAGCTCCAATACGAACATTTCAGAGTGTTTGGGTGTCAATCTGAGGACAGTGCAACCTAAGGATATGTACCGAGAGTGATAAAATTCAAACAGCCACTCAGCATCATGTTTGGAGTGACCAGAAGTGATGGCGATGGTATACCTCCATTCATTTTCTCACATGGCCTCTCACTCAACATAGAGGCCTACATCAAGCGCCTGGAGGAGATAGTGCCGCCCTGGGACAAGAGGGTGGCTGCTGGAAGTCTTTATGTCTGGCAACAGGACTCTGCACCATGCCACACAAGAAGGAGAACCCAGTCATGGCTGTCAGACAATTTCTGAAATCACATCACCCCTAACATCAGGCCACCTAACTCCCCAGACTGCAACCCCCTTGGTTATTATGTGTGGGGTGCAGTTGAGCGAGAGACCAACAAAACCCCTTGTAAAACCAAAGACGAACTGAAGGCAAGGATTATGACAGCATTCACCAACTTAAAAACAAGGAAACCGACCAGAAGAGCTGCAGGAGATTCCCAAGTCGCCTGGTGCTCCAGGAAGGCCGCAATCCAATGACTGAAAAAAACAAAATATAG
>NC_068988.1:7767096-7768162 GCF_001194135.2 Octopus bimaculoides
TTTTTTTTTTTTTCTTTCCCCCTCACAAAAAGAAAAACTCTACATTGTATTTGTCCCATCTTCGTTGAGCCCTGTGTGGCTAATAAAAGAAATGTATCTATCTATCTATCTATCGATTTTGACCATGTCTATCTATCTATCTATCTATCTATCTATCTATCTATCTATCTATCTATCTATCTATCTATCTATCTATCTATCTGTCTGTCTGTCTGCCTGTCTACTTACCTACCAATCTCTTCAGACGCAGTGAATTTCAACTCAAATCATCCAGTATTACGAATAAGGGAAGTGAGCAATTTCAACTTTGGCTGCTATTTTTAGCAGCTTTTACTACGACGAAGAAGGACCCTCGCTGCTTAGTAACACCTCACGCAGTTTTATTTTATCTTATTTTTTGTTTAGAGAGTTCATTAAGTGCAACCGAAATCCTGTCGTCGTTGTTTTCTGAAACATAAAACTTATAAATTCCACAAAATTTAACTGAAATAAAACTTATGCCATGTAGACGAGGCTTGATAGATGGGTTGGCACCAAGCCACACTAGAGAGGGAGAGAGAGAGAGAGAGAGAGAGAAAGAGAAAGAGAAAGAGAGAGAGAGAGAGAGAGAGAGAGACAGACAGAGAGACAGAGAGACAGAGAGACAGGCAGACAGACAGACAGGCAGACAGACAGACAAACAGGCAGACAGACAGACAGGCAGACAGGCAGACAGACAGACAGACAGGCAGACAGAGACAGAGGAGGAGCTAACGATTGCGTATGTGCGTATATATGAGAGACAAACAGAGAAAGATAGGGATAAAGAATGAGAGGGAGAGAGGGAGAGAGAGAACGAGAGGGAGAGAGAGAGAATGAGAGGGAGAGAGAGAACGAGAGGGAGAGAGAAAGAGTGGGATGGAGAGAGAGAGAGAGTGAGATGGAGAGAGAGAGAGAGGGATGGAGAGAGAGACACACAGGGAGAGAGGGAGAGAAGAAGCGAACGATCGTGTGTGTATGTGTGTGTATATAGGAGAGACAGAGAAAGATAGGGAGAAAGAGAGAGAGAGAGAGAGAGAGAGAGAGG
>NC_068988.1:7768449-7773517 GCF_001194135.2 Octopus bimaculoides
CTACTACTACTACTACTACTACTACTACTACTACTACTACTACTACTACTACTACTGCTGCTGCTGCTGCTGCTGCTGCTGCTGCTACTGCTACTACTACTACTACTACTATTACTACTACTACTACTACTATTGCTACTACTGCTGCTGCTGTTTTTTTTTATTATTATTTATAACTATTGATGTTACTGAAGTTGTTGTTGTTGCTGCTGCTGTTACTGCTGCTGTTACTGCTGCTGTTGCTCTTGTTCTCGTTGTTATTGATGTTGTTGTTGTTGTTGTTGTTGTTGATTTGCTACAGCTTATTCGTGGTCGAACAGAACTATGATCCTTAGGTGTTCCAGACATGCCCATCACGTCGTGTCTTCTTTCAGGACGAGGGGAGGAGCAAAGGAAGAGTAGTAGTAGTAGTAGTAATAGTAGTAGTAGTAGTAGTAGTAGCAGCAGCAGCAGCAGCAGCAGCAGCAGCAGCAGCAGCAGTAGTAGTAGTAGTAGTAGTAGTAGTAGTAGTAGTAGTAGTAGTGGTAGTAGTAGTAGTAGTAGTAGTAAAGAGCGGAGGAATAGGAGGGAGTTGGCTATGGTGGACTTGACCGATACCTAATATATCACTGGTATCTTGTCATCGAATCCAGAGAGATGCCGTCCTCGGTATACAGGTTTCAAATCCGGAATACAGTAGATACGCGCTGACACGTAATATATTGACTCTTTAATACGTGTGCGTGTGTGTGTGTGTGTGTGTGTGTATGTACACACACACACACACACACACATATATATAATAATAATAATAATAATAATAATACTAATAATAATAATAATAATAATAATAATAATAATAATAATAATATAAATATATAAATATATGCATATGTTAATACATATATGTACAATCCTACATCTATATGTATACATACATGCATACATGGGTACAGGACATGAAAAGAAAAACGTTAAACACAATGAGAAACGAAAAAACGATAATAGAAAACGAACTTTTTTCGAACAACGAAAAAAAAAAAAAAAACAAACAGAAAAACGAGACATGCAACATAAAGAATATACCCCTTCATCAGTTGTCCCTGTCCATCTACTCCGCGTTACGAAAGCAAGGACAATACGCGACTTCGTTGGAACAGTCCTTCCGCAAAGCTAATTCAATAAAATTTGGAATTCTTTGCGGAGGGTGAATGTGTTAACAAGAACAGGACAGTGAGAACAAGACATATATATATATATATATATATATATATATACATAGTGAAACAATATAAAACTGAAACTATGACTGCTACTCCGTCGAAGGTGTCACTTTTATTCTTCGAGTTTTGAGACGTAATACGGAACCAGTGCCAAAGTCGCGTTATTTTAGTCCAAGAAATTACATATTGACACTCCTGGGTGTAAAATTTGATTCGATTTCGTTGAGCCATTTGAGAATGCATTGGGAGCAGACAGAGATACAAAAGATTTTATACATATGTAGATTACCATTAGTAAAGTTAATAATATCAACAATAATATAAGTGGCCAGTACTACCTTTGTGGACCACAGGTTGGGAACCACTGATCTAAAACGCCAAAGGATTTGAACCTGGAACGTACCAGACGTAATGAAAATGCGCAAAGTAGTTTGTCAGATGGCATGTCTCGAGTGAAGATAGTAGCGATGTTTTTATTGGTAATGTCGGTTCTGCTTTACGGATATTTTACCATACGTAAATTGAAGTCACCTTGGATCTGAGATATTTCGTTGCCAATCCTTTAACACGACGTGCTTATCACTAATTAACAGGCCGTTAATTAATTGTGATTGTAGGCAGGTAAGTGAGGAGAGATACATTGGAATGTGGGAGAGGTTGGGAGAAATATAGAACGAAAGATTAAGAGAGGATAGGAAAGAGAGAATAGATGAGAAAACGAAGGTAAGAATGGTAAGAAAGAGAGAGAGAGAGAGAAAGAGAGAGAGACAGAAAGAGGGAGATTATGAGAGATATAATTAGAGACATAGGCAGATGGAAGGTACAGATAAATAAGGAGGTAGATGAATCGATAGAGGTTATATACACATATATTCGTGTATATACATGTATGTACATGTATAAAGACATATATTACATAAATATGCATAAACAAATATACATTCATTGCTAACACATACATAACTAACAAATACACTACATACATACACACACAAATATGCATTACATATACATACATACATACATACATACACACATGTATATAATTGTGCACATAGCTGTGGATTTATATAAAATAGATATGTGTGTGTGTGAGTGTGTCAGAAGAGAGAGAGAGAGAGAGAGAGAGAAAGGAAATGAGGAGAGAGGGAAGATAAATATATATCTATATATATATATATATATAGATAGATAGATAGATAGATAGATAGATAGATAGATAGATAGATAGATAGATAGATAGACACACAACAGATCATCAGGCATACGGACAAACAGACAGACATTAGTGATAAATAAACCAGATATGCGACAAACAAAATTATGACTTCGTTAAGCGACCTTCCTATATAATAAAACAACATTAATTAATTAATTATTTCCAGAGAACGTGGATTTTATTAATTGATTTTAATCAACATACTTGTGTTAATTAAAGCTGTTGCCATTATTATTATGCCATTATGTTGCCATTATTGCCGATTTAATGGATGGATGAAACAGTGAAGTGTGACAGACCGGCAGCCATGACAGGTTTTGCCATAATGTCGCCATTCATATGTATGTATGTATGTATGTATGTATGTATGTATGTATGTATGTGTTCGTGTTTTTAACTAATAAAATTCCCCCTCGGAGGAAGGAACTGGTTTTTAACGAAGACACAAAGCTGCGTCGCTGGAATGGAGATACCAAAAACAATGTTGCATTTTAAACTTAAGAAAAGTCTTGCATATTTTTACTGTTCCACTTGCAAATTGTATTTGTAATGGGCGAGTTAGTTGGTTGATTTCTATTTCCGAAAACCCTTATGCATGTATGTATGGCATTATTCAGTTTATTTCAATATTTCTTGCCAGTAGAGAAAGAACCGGTTTCTAACCTAGATCAAATGTTCATTCATTGGAATTTCAACATCAACAACAGGGTATTTTTGTATGTATGTATGCATGTATGTATGTATGTGCAGATTTGTATGTTTTATGTACGTATACTCATACATATAGTTGCATATCTAGACATGCTCATATATATTTAAATGATAAACTTCTGGAAAGTTTTATAGATTTTTATAGTTCCAGTGACGGATTGGATCTGTAGACTTCGGACTAGCTTTCTCCTTTCTGGTTTTGAGAAGCCTAATTTCTCAAGATTGGTATTTAGGCAGTGTGTTACATATCCCAGGGTCCCAATAATTACAGGTATAAACCTGCATGCATATATGTATGTATGTATGTATGTATATATGTATGTATGTATGTATGCATGTATGTATGTAAGTCTGTATGTATGTATGTATATATGTATGTATGTATGTATGTATGTACGATCACTTAATGAAAGAATGATTGTGACTCAAGCTCTCAAATGACATTCGTACTAATGGAATTGGATGGCAACAGAGAATCGTGAGAATCCATGGAAGCGGAGGGTCCGTACATTTATCGCCGATTCCGCAGAAGCACTGAAGGAGTGTCCATTACTATCTCCGGGTCACGATGATCTCCAAATGTCACTGAAACTCTCAAGAAAAACCCATGTCTTCGTGACTCGAATTTTTTACAATTTCTCTGGTTTTTGTTTTGTTTTTTTTTTCTTTTATATGGATGCCATGTTGCTTCCTAAAAGAAAGGCATCAATGTCGATATTTGTATTGCCACCGCCGTCGTTGTCGTCCACGTGATCAGTATCAACACAGTCGTCACTAGCTATCAATGTCATCGTCATCATCATCATCATCATCATCATCATCACCATCACCATCAACAGTAGTAATAACACCATAGCATCACCATCACCAGCATCCTCATCTTCATCATCATCATCATCATCATCATCATCACTGTCATCATCATCATCATCATCATCACCATCACCATCAACAGTAGTAACAACACCATAGCATCACCATCACCAGCATCCTCATCTTCATCATCATCATCATCATCATCATCATCAATACTTTTATAATCGTCGTAGTTGTCGTCGTCGCTATCATTGTCATCGTGAGCAGCAACAGGGTCAGCAATCCCACGATCACTAATGTCACCGTTGACGCTATTGTCATCATCGTCATCACCATCATCACCATCATCACCATCATCACCATCATCATTATCAAAATCATCATCATCATCATCATCACCATCACCATCACCATCATCATCACCATCATCATCATCATCATCATCATCATCATCACCATCACCATCATCACCATCATCACCATCATCACCATCATCACCATCACCATCATCATCATCATCATCATCATCATCATCATCATCATCACCATCATCATCATCACCATCATCACCATCATCACCATCATCACCTCACCATCATCCTCTCTCCACCATCACTACAACGACGACCACCACCACTTTCATCACCATCATCATCATCATCATCACCACCCCCACCATCATCACCACCTCCACCACCACCACCACAACCACCACCACCATCATCATCATCATCATCGTCATCGTCACCAACGCCATCACTATAACCACCACTACCAACAGCAGCAGCATCACCGCCGTCATCAATCACCATAAAGATCGAAGATCGTTGGTGTCGTCATCGTCCCTCATCAGCATCAACGTCTTCTTGGTGGTTCTGTAGCGGTGATGACGATGGCCATAGCTGTCGTCGTTGTCGTGATGGCAGTTGTCGAGTGTTAGCGATGCGTGTGTGTACCTGTGTCCATACACATCTTTATGTGTGTATGTGTGTGTGGGGGGGTATTTGAGTGGGAGACGAATCGGTTTAACCCACCCCTGCATTCTTCTCCAAACATCATTAGCCCCCCCCCCCGCGCGCACACACACCATTCTCTCTTTTTTCTTTCTCACTTCTCCAAA
>NC_068988.1:7773817-7776362 GCF_001194135.2 Octopus bimaculoides
TATATATATATATATATACATATATATATATATATAAATATATATACACACATATACATAGATAGATAGATAGATAAAAGCATATATATATGTATTTCATTTGTATATACCCACATATGTATATATATATATATATAAATCACACACATATACACGTGTATATATATATATATATATATATATATATATATATATATATATACATATATGAGTGTATATGTACATATATGGATAAATATATATACATATGTACATACACACGCACACATTTATACACACGTATAAGATGTTTAATTCTTTAACCGGTTTCTCCTTTCTCCTCTCAGTAGTTAACGTAGCGTCTAGAATTTCTCAAGACTTCTCTGGAATAAATACAATCAGTTTCCTGACATATTTCAACTTCAAAGAGAAATATAAAACCAAAAATGTCGATTCTTATCGGGTTTCCCTTACCGTTTCTAAAAGAAAAAAAAACCATAGAAAAACAGAAAAAAAAATGAGACTCAAGAAAGGAACAGAAATATCTCCGGAAAATAGAGCTCAGAAAAATACATGATGAGGTAGATTATTCCGGGAGGTGCTGATATATTTGTCAGAAGAAGACTAAGCTTTTCTGATGAGGCCTAATAAGATCGAAACAAGTCCGTGGTTATCCTGAAGTCTGTTTTCAAAGATTAGATTTCCCCCTTAAGTATAAAAATGAAATTTTAATCTTTTTTTAAATCGTCACTCCTGTTTTTTCTGTGTGTTAGTCGCTCACAAAGTTGTAAGGTGCAATACTTGCGTTTTCCTTTTCCTACTCTGAGATAATGTTTTGTTTATTGGGAATTATTTCTGAATTCATCGTTCAATGCATTCATCGTTCAATGGGCAACGTAAATTCTAAATTTATAATTCTCTTTCTCTGTCTATGTATATTTTTACTTCTTTCTTTTTTTTCATTCCGATGTGATTTCAACTCATTGAGGCACGAAGTTGAGTACCTTGACATTTTAGTTTACTTTTCTAACGTTTCTGCTCGCCATTAATTTCACTGTAATAATAATACAAAACCAGAGCACTCAGAGAGCGCAAACCTACGCCAAGGTAACACCAACATCCTCTCAACGATTAGTCAGAGATGATTTTTAAAATGAGAATATCTGAAATAAAGTCGACTGCTCTCACAAACAAGAATACGAAAAATGAACGCTCCCCAGAAAAAAAGTCTGGCGGTGTGAAATCAGGTGATCTTGGTGGCCAAAGTCCCTTCGAAAATATCCGTTCACCAAAAAACACTTGAAGTAGCACTATGGTAATGCGCGAAGTATGTGTTGCGTCTCCATCTTGCTGAAAGTATGCATTATTAATTTCAGTTTCAGTGAGTTGGCCTACAAATGGAGAGAGACAATATTTGAGCAATGTCTCTCGGTGTTGATGGAGGTCTTCAAAAAGTTCACTGCGGAGAGACTTTTTTGAACAGCCTGTATGTACCTAACTGAAATATGCACAGGGACCATTGTGGTTCACTAAAGTTCTTGGTAACACTGATTCTGCATGACCGCAGCTCAATGAGTGAGACCAGCGAAAAGAATTCTTTTAAAAAAGTGGAATGTTCGTGATTGCAAAGCGAGATTCTTGACCACAAAGGGATGCCTGCAGCTATGATAACAGAAAAAAAAGAAAGGAAAAAATTCTGCCGCCACGTGAAATTGAACCAGGAAATATTTAACTGAGAACGAGTTTCTTAACATCACAAGCACGTTTAGGCCGATGTTAAAACATGTAAATTGCTTTGTAATGTGAGAAAGAGACACTGACTTGGTTAAGAGAAATCTCAACAATGATATACACGCACACACACTTACATACATACATATGTATATATGAAAACAATTTGTGTAGCCCTCAATGAATCATTATATCTTTCTCCTTTCTCGTGTGTGTATATATATATATATATATATATATATATATATATAAACATAATTAAGGGATCAGCAAATATTTGCTTCACCATATGTTTATAAATATATATGAGCTTTTAAATAAGTTCTCCACCAATAATAGTGCTTTCATACCGATGGGCTTGGTAAAAATTATTAATTGTTAATTGATTTATTAATTAATAAAATGATAATCCTTTACCCTTTTAATTTGTAATAATTATTCACTCCCTGTTAGTATACGGAGATTCTCTGCGGTATCACTTGTCGCGCACAAGGTAATTTCTTGAAGGAAGGACAGTTAGACTGGCTGACCGAGGTGGATTCGGTTATGCTTTCAGATCTGTGTCGGTGTGGAATGTTACTCGTTCATGCTTGCACAGTTTGCTAGCATAGTCAAATTTACTGCTGGAATACAGTATTGATGAAGGAAATTGAGTATCAATCATAATCCAGAAACGCGTCTACTGTTAACCGTCGGAATGGTTAGTTTTTCATTGTTTTTTTCTTCTTGTTTTTGCCTTTGTGAGTTACAAGTGATGCTATCTGTGGGATTCTCAGCTTTTTTAGCTGCTATTTCTGAACTTCGGTATATGGTGAAGCAAATATTTGCTGATCCC
>NC_068988.1:7781139-7782804 GCF_001194135.2 Octopus bimaculoides
ATATATATATATATATATATATATACATACATCTATTTAAGACTGTATATGCGTATATATGAATATACATATGTATATATGAGAGTGAGAGAGAGACGTAGATATGAATATATACATACTTATTTACATGCATGCATGATAATACATGCAAGTGTGTGCATATGTAGATGTGCCTCTACGAGAATATATACTCATTAGTGTATTAACATGTGCATTTATATATATATATTTATATTTCTGTGTCTGTCTATCTATCTGTCTATCTATCTATCAATTTATATATCTATTATGTATGTATCTAACAATCTCTCTCTCTCTCTCTCTCTCTGTCTATATATCTATCTGTGTATCTGTTGAGCAATGTTTATTCTTTATATAACATATGAATGTATAACACGACTGTTCCCGATGCTACATGCTGTTCGCCGTTTTTACATTAATCTCTAAACTCAAAAGCATGAATATATTTCATCGTTCTTTGAATTTTTACATAACGTTAGCAGACTACGATTATATTTTCACGGCACATCTCGGAAATATCTACACAAACACACACACACACACACACACACACACACATTTGTTTGTATGTATGTATATGTATATGCACGTATACGTGTGCGTGCATATATATATATATATATATATATATATATATGTATGTATATATATGTACACCACCACCCCACACATATATGGAGGCATAAATATATGCGTATCGAATCGTATGCATTTATAAATTTTTTTTCTATATAGATGCACATTTGCGCACACGCACGTTGTGGAGCAAAATTCTATGCATTCAAGTGTATGCAAATTTGTTTAATAATGACCAGCAATTGATTGGAAATGTTTTGCAGCTGCTCATATTGATTGTTACAGGATACACACACACACACACGCACGCCCGTTCCGGCTAAAAGCTGCGGAGCTTCGTACTTTGCCTTCGCCCGAACGCACGCACACACACACACACACACACACACACATATATATATTATATATGTTATATATATATATATATATATATATTCTTTTATTCATTTACATGTCTCAGTCATTTGGTTGCGGCCAGGCTGGATCACCGCCTTTAGCCGAACAAATCTACCCCAGGACTTATTCTTTTGTAAACCTATTTATTCTATCAATTTTTTTTGCTGAACCGCTAAGTTACAGGGGGCATAAACTCACCAACATCGGTTGTATGTGCGTATGTATGTATCATTTAATGAAGACAATACAAAGATAATGGCTTCTGATAGTTTCTTGTTGTGAAGACGTGTCTTGGCATGTTTTTTACAACCCGCAGATAATCTACGGACTCTGAGCACATGATCTGTTCTATTAGAAAATCCGGACACAGGTACATGAGAAATCACGAGACAATGCAAGAAGGTTCATACAAAAGTTTTAACCGATGAGACCATGTGATCAGTGCTTGTAGATTGCTTGGAGACACGAGGCATTTTATAAAAACCTGCGTAGACAAGTGTCTTCACAGAAAGAAACTGTTAGTAGCTCGTATCTTGTTACTGTATACATTAAATGGTATTTATTGTTCACTGGATCGAGTACATTTATTGCTGATCTTACCTTCACGGAACAGCAAACTATATATATACCTATATATATATATATATATATATATATATATATACACACACA
>NC_068988.1:7782814-7785616 GCF_001194135.2 Octopus bimaculoides
ATACACACACAAACACACACACATACATAATACATACATACATACATACATACTTACATACATACATACTCTCATACGCAATCTGTGAGTGGAACAGTAAACATATGCAAGACTTTTCTCAATTTCCAAACGTGAATTTGTCTGTGTTAACTACATCCTAAACATGGAGCCTTGTATCTTTGTTGGAATTGGGTTCCATCCTCAGTGGGAGATTTATAATAATTAAAAAATAGATGAGACATACATACATACACACACACATACAGTGTTACCAAGAACTTTAGTGAAACGTTAGCACGCCGGGCGAAATGCTCAGCGGTTTTTCGTCGTCTTTACGTTCTGAGTTCAAATTCCGCCAAGGTCGACTTTGCCTTTCATCCTTTCGGGTCGATAAATTACGTATCAGTTGCGTCATTGACCAGCCCATTCCCAAAACATTTCGGGCCTTGTGCCTAGAGTAGAAAATAATAAATTGGTTACGCTTCTACAATTCACAAAATATTTTAATTTTTTCATACAATTTCTAATGATATTTAATTATAAGAATATATTTTTTGAAATACCGAATGGTTGTAGGGGTCCAGAAATATAACAGGAAACAAAGGAGTCCATAGATAAAAAATGGTTGAGAACTATTGATTTATACAGATAAGAAGTTGTAATATAATCGATTAGCTATCACTGTTCTCCAGAAAGAGACTAAAAAAAATGGATCTTCATTGACATAGCTGAACCGGCAGCGGAAAGGCATCAAGACCTGGCATAGGGCCTCAAGAGCAAGTGTGATACTCATCGTGACTGATGCACTTGGAACCATCCCAAAGAACACGGAGTCCTAGCGCGAGAGGTTGGAGCTACCAGACATCGTTGGAAGTACGCAGCTGGCAGTGGTAGTCGAAACAGCGCATGCGTTGTGAAGTGTGTTTGCGTCTCTAAGCTGCAGGAAGGAACAGAGACACGACGAAGATGAAGAGAAGAACAACAGAACTGGGGAGAATCGTGATGATGATAAACTGTATTGATACTCAACATTTCATGCTGGCATTTTTCAGAGGTAAAAACCATGAAGAAATGAATAAGATAAATAATTTAATTATCAAAATAAATAAATGATTTCAATTTTCAAAACTAATTCAATTTAACAACAGACAAATTAACGAATTAACTAAGTAAATAGATAATTAATTCTTCAATTAAAATCATGAATCACAAAAGTTGTAAGGTACTTCGAGTGATTATAATTATGGTCTTTTTAATACAAAGTGTATCAAGCTTTCTTTTGGACAGGCGGCGGGTGGCGGGTGGCGAACGAGCCGAAATAAAATACAGATTACAAGCACTCAGCAGAATTTAATAAGCGTCAGATGAGGTGCTGTTCTTTAAGTCTTCTGCTGTGTAATTTTTAAACATATCTTATGTAATTTATTACACATAATCTTTTATATGCGATGTGATACGAAGTGGAGTGATATCGACACAATTGTAACCGATATTAAACATATGCTATATTCACATCTTCATCATAATTTTTATCTTGTATATCACTATACGAAAGTACGAGGTGCATTCAAAGAGTATCCGACGTTATTTTTTCCAGTAAAAACTAATATTGCGTGGGTAAAATTCTTTGAATGGGAGGTGCCTCCCCCTCACTTCCTGCACATGCGTGAACATGTTCGCGTCGGTAAGCCGTACCAGTTCCCGACTTTTGCGCCTAGAGTACAGACGTGTAATGCGCGCTCGTCGAATTTTCGTTTTCACACAAGATGACCGAACGCGTCGAGCAGAGACCATAAACCGATGTCTCATCCCCAGTGATAATGATCTTCATGTAGTCTGCGTTGTAGTTTGCACAGTTCAGCATGTCCTGAACGATGTTGCTTTTGCTGTTCCGCCGACACTCTCGTTAAAATGGAATACATTGATCGGGTGCATAACTAGTACTTATTTAAGCGACCCCGAAAGGATGAAAAGCAAAGTCGACCTCGGCGGAATTTGAACACAGAACGTAGCGGCAGACGAAATACCGCTAAGCATTTCGCCCGGCGTGCTAACGTTTCTGGCAGCTCGCTGCCGTTACGTTCTGAACTTAAATTCCGCCGAGGTCGACTTTAGCTTTCATCCTTTCGGGGTCGATAAATTAAGTACCAGTTGCGCACTGGGGTCGATATAATCGACTTAATCCCTTTGTTTGTCCTTGTTTGTCCCCTCTATGTTTAGTCCCTTGTGGGCAATAAAGAAATAACAAAATTAGTAGTGCCTGTATTTCAAAGGGCCAGTCTTGTCACATTCTATGTCACGCTGAATTTCCCTGAGAACTGCGTTAATGGCACGCGTGTTTGTGGAGTACTCAACCACTTGCACATTACTTTCACTATCGGGCTGTTCCGTTGATCGGATAAACTGGAACGCTCGTCATCGTAACCGACGGAGTGCCAGGGTATGACTGAACGAAAATAGATTCCAATTCATTCGATGAGTAACAGGTAACTCGATTTCCCGCACCAATGGAGCAGATTATCCAAACGTTTAACATGCAGATTGTCAGGAACTCGTTTCGAGCGCTGCCTTACAAATACGCTGGGATTTTAGCTAATCCAAACTTACATTCCATGTTATATATATATATATATATGAGTGGCTGTGTGGTAAGTAGCTTGCTTACCAACCACATGGTTCCGGGTTCAGTCCCACTGCGTGGCACCTTGGGGAAGTGTCTTCTACTATAGCCTCGGGCCGACCAAAGCCTTGTGAGTGGATTTGGTAGACGGAAACTGGAAGAAGTCCGTCGTATATATGTAT
>NC_068988.1:7786158-7787084 GCF_001194135.2 Octopus bimaculoides
TATATATATATACATACATACATACATACATACATATATATATGTGTGTGCGTGCGTGCATGTGTGTGTATGCCTGCACACATGCATGTAATTGCACGCGTATTTACCAATGTCTTAACGAGCATCAAACTAAACAAACTAGAACAAAATGAGAATTATGTCCCTCCCCCAACTCCATTAAATTCAACTTAACGTATCGCTTCGATCCAAAATAACCTTCCGCGCTCAAAGGGGCCGCTCTCGCCAAACAGGTTTGCATTATATCAATTCTCCCTACCTTTTTCTTCTCTCATCCTCTTTTTCCCTCTCATTCACACTTCCTTTCGTCTCTCTCACTTTATCTTCGTAATGTCGTTTCTCTCTTTCTCTCTCTCTCTCTCTCTCTCTCTCTCTCTCTCCCTCTGCCTCTTGACCCATCTCTCTTTCTATCAATATCTCTTCTGTCCTTTCTTTTTCTCTCCCTTTTTCTCCCTCTAACACACACACACACACACAAACAAACAACACACCACTCTCTCTTTCTTTTTCCCCGATGTCCTCTCTCCTTCATTTTTTCCGCTCTCTTTCTCCCCACCTCACCCATATATTCCCTCATCCCTCTTTCTCTCTCCCTCTCACTCTCTCTCCTTGATTATTTTCCCGCTCTCTCACTCTTTTTCTCACTCTATCTCTCTCTCTACCTCACCCATATCTTCTATCAATCTCCCTCTCTCTCTCTTTCTCCCACCCCTCCCCCTCTCTCCTCATCTCCCGTCAATCCATTCTTCTCCATCTCTTTTTCTTTCTTTCTCTTTCTCGGACACACGTACACCCCCCACACACACACACATACACACCCCACACCCATTCTCCTCCCTCTTCCCCTTCTCCTCACCCATTATCTCTCCTTTTAATCTGTTATTCCTCGCCATTTCACCCCCTCTCAC